>NC_065511.1:44398092-44413815 GCF_006386435.1 Epinephelus moara
GATCCGTTCTGCTACTATGTCTGCTTCTTCTTCTTCTTCTTCTGGCGGACCAGGTGCGTTAAGTGCGTCTTTACGATGCATACCGCCACCTATTGCACCGGAATTGTAACGACAAGCTACATTCACAGACAGCGAGTCCCATTATAATGTGTTTATGAGCGAGGTCGAACAGGTANATACCGCCACCTATTGCACCGGAATTGTAACGACAAGCTACATTCACAGACAGCGAGTCCCATTATAATGTGTTTATGAGCGAGGTCGAACAGGTAGCGCCAAAAGCAGAAAAATCTATATGTGGCGGAGATAATTTATTCGTGGTGCACCGCCACAGATAAATGAATGTATGGGAAACACTGCATACCTGACTGAGCTGACACTGGGTGTACTGGGTATACTGGGTGTACTGGGTGTATTGGGTCTAAACTCAGCTCAACATGTGACACAGAGTGTTTCTAGTGATCCATTTATGGTGGGTTTGTAAATAAAGTTTTCATGTTTCAGACACATCATCTGACCCACAGATCAACAGTTTGTCATAAAACATTTTATTTTGGACTCAGACGACTTCCTTGATTCAGTGTGTGTCAGCAGAGAGACATTAAACCTGTTTAATATCTGTTTATTGATCGTCAGTCATATCGACATCACCACATTCAGCAGTATTATGGGATGTTCTCCTGACTCCTGTTGTTGTAGCTCAGAATCAGCCGGAGACAGAAAGAGTCAAACTGTTCGTCTGAAAATTGAATCAGTCAAACTGTGATTCTCCAAAAACAAGAACAACCTCCCAGTCATCAACCCTGTGTGTGTGTGTGTGTGTGTGTGTGTGTGTGTGTGTGTGTGTCTCGGGGCTGGAAAACATGTTCATTAATTGACTGTGAGGCAGTAAACTTATTTCAACCCAGAGAAACAACACAACAACTCCCACACAGTCACATCAGCCTCCTCCGCCTCTTCCTCCTCCTCCTCCTACTGCTCCTCCTCCCACTACTGCTCCTCCTCCTCTTTCCACCCAGAGACTGAAACAACATAATAGCTCCAACACAGTCAAACCAGCCTCCCCCTCCTCCTACAACTACTTCTCTTCATTTGCCTCCTCCTCTTCCTCTTTTCTTCCTCCTCCTCCTCCTCCTCCTCACTCCAGCCAGTGAATCCTCGTCGGCAGTTTGATTGTCTCTTCATTGCCTTCCCTTGTTTTTCCTCCCCCCTCTCTCCCTGAGGAGCAGTTTCTGGTGACTGACAGCATGAAAACCAACTCGCAGTAAACAAAGCACCGACCGCCTCACCGCACCGTTACTTTAATGTCACGACTGGAGGAGTCTAGGTAAAACACACTCAGGACATGTGAGAGGCCGAAAGCAGCGTCAGTGTGGGTCTGTAGCGTCAGTGTGGGTCTGTAGCATCAGTGTGGGTCTGTAGCATCAGTGTGGTCTGTAGCATCAGTGTGGGTCTGTAGCGTCAGTGTGGGTCTGTAGCGTCAGTGTGGGTCTGTAGCGTCAGTGTGGTCTGTAGCGTCAGTGTGGCTCTGTAGCGTCAGTGTGGCTCTGTAGCGTCAGTGTGGTCTGTAGCGTCAGTGTGGGTCTGTAGCGTCAGTGTGGCTCTGTAGTGTCAGGTTTTGGGGGGATGAGGTCAGAGGTCCAGTCTGAAGGCTGCACAGCTGCTGTTGCTCTGCCTAGTTCCATGACAGCAGCCATTTTCTCTGTCGACTTGATGTTTGCCAGGAAACCATAGAGTCAGAAAAACGCTTGGAGCCACTGAGAGTCCACCAGGTGTGTTTGCTGTGTTGGAGATGTGCAGACATTCACCACACACCAGCCAGCGTCCACTCATGTAAACTTAACTATATCCACCACCTTGTTGGACTGGTCGTCCTCCTGCTTCTCAGATAGTCTGTCGTACCGACTGCAGGGTTCAGGCTGCTTCAGTCAGACCGGTTCCCCTCAGAGTGAGTCAGGCGGCGGCGGCAGCAGCAGCCTGGTGTCCAGCTACTCTGTGGAGCATGTAGATATTAAAAAGTTTCTGCGTGGCCTTCACACTGTGCTGCTCTGTGCTGTGGGAAAAGTTTCAGGACCAACTTTTTGCTGGATGACACATCATGGTAGAGTAAACACATGGACTCAGTGGCCACTTTATTAGGTACACCTGCACAGTCTGTAGCTCTGTCATCATTCTGACTTTAACATCACATGTGGAGTGTTCAGATTCTGGTGACATCAGCAGTGAAACAGTAACCCTAATGATGTGTTGGTTCCAGAGGTCAGAGGTAAAGGTGGAGTTGGTCTGAACCATAGGCGTCATTTAGGTACGGCAGCTGCCATACCTTGGAACCGGGAGAAAAAAAAAGAGAGAGGTTCTGTAGTCATCTTACTTGTGAGTGTCCTTCATATTTGTTGCAAGTGATCAGATGTGATATGTCAGATAGTCTGAGGCTCACTGGCTGGTTGTTTTCATTGTATTGCACTTAAAGAGGTCAATAATATGCTCATCAGTGAATACGAGTGTTAGTGAATCAAGTTGTTCGCCACTTTGCTCCTCCGCGAGTTATGAGTTATGTGAGTTATCTGTGTGTTGTAAAAGCATTTTGCTCTGCTGCTGTAGACAGCCTGTCTAAATGATGTCTTGAAGCCTGTCTGATTGTATGTGGGGTTTTTTTCTTCATGTCGGCATGTTAAGCTTGTATTTTCGGTCTCTGGAGACACTCCAATAAATTCGCCTATACAGTATTGTACCAAATTGGCCTTTGTTTTACTGTGTTTCATACACCGGAGCCCTTGGTTATCTTTTAGAAATGAGCTTGTAAATAATTTATTTTCTTTATTTTCTGTGAAGTTAAACACATGACTAATGATAATTAAACTTCCGCTCGCTGTCCGTGGTGCTGAAATATGCGCCGAGATAGGTCCGATGTTTTCACTGCTCTCACCAAGTCGTGCATTACATGCAGACATGAGGTATTATGAATGTGAGAAACAGCTTCATGTCCTTTGAAACAGTTTTCAGTAGCATAGTATGTACTTCTGACAGGTCAAAGACCAAAGTGAAGTTTTATATAAGTTCATATTTTTGAAACTCCATCATCAGTAGCTCTGTGACGTCATGTCACATTGCCATACCTTAGCTGCTGCTGAAACGACGCCCCTGGTCTGAACTGTACAGGACATATTTCTTATCTTGTGTGTGTCACATTCACAGGCGTGACGGGGACGGGATATTTAACACACTCGTCAATATAAAGTTGTCCAGGACGACTTCAGTGCTTAAACAGAATCGTATTAACACCTCAACAGCACCACAAAGCAGAAACATCACAGACCTTACACAGGGTCTGAAATGAACTCCAGCCAAGCGTCAGGTTGATTTTCCTTCTGGTGAGTAAATCTTTGAAGGCTATCCGCCATGTTTGTGCCAAAATAGTCATGTGATTGATCACCACGCTGAGTCTGCACTGCGTTCTGGTGTCATAACAGATGCTCAGTGTCTTATGGGACATAAAAACACATGTTACAGATGTGTCTGTACGTGTCTGAAGTGCTGCTAGCTTTGCATCGTTTACTGAACGGCACATCAGCTGATCCATCAGTTGCTGCCGCTCTGCAGCTACTGAGCTACTGTGATGCTGATGTGTAAATGAGTGTATGTGGTTGTTAGTTGTGCTCAGACTTATGGAGGTAATAAAATAATAACACCAAAGACCAAAGTCCAAACCAACTTGTTCCATGAGGTCAGATTATTTTTCTCTTTAGCAGAAACGTTTCCTGATGGTTTGTGTTATTGTTCACTGGCGCACGGTAAATATGCTCTGATTGTGTTGTTCATGTGCTAACTGGCTAACTAGCATCAAGACGCTCTTCCTGTTTCCCTTTTTCAATGATGGATACAGAGAGAGTTACTTCCCCTCAGCAGGAGCACAACAGAGGTGTTGATTGGCCGTCAGCTGGAGTCTCTGTGGTGCGTTCATGGTCACCTTTTTTGGCTCAAAGTAGAGGCAGCGCAGCAGCACGCGGCTCTCGCTAGTCAGTTTGGTGCGTCTGGGCCTTTATGCTCAGTTGATATCAGACACTCAGCCGGCAGATAAAACCAAGAGACAAACATTAAGTTGTGTTGTTGTGAATCTAATTTAATCATCAACATGGCGTTTTTGACACTTCCAAACGAGGTGGGAAGAGACGACCACGCCCACGTAGAGGTGTGCAGCATGTAATGAGTTCTCTTCTGTTCCAGAGTATCTCTGATGAAACTCATCTTTGATATCATATATTGATTGTCAGTGGCTTTACAGAAGAGTTCCAGATGTGTTGTGAGCTCGACAGGTCTTTGAAAATATCGGAAACCAAAGTTGACCATGAAAATTGTATCTGCTGCGTCTCTATTGACAAAGACATGAGATGAAACCTGACGCTCCTCAAACAGACGTCGTAGTGGTCTGAAAAAACAAATATGTTCAAAAGTTTTGTGCAAAGATGTGGAATTACATTTAATCAAATCTCTTGTGTGAGTTTGACGGAGTGTCTAATGGAAATCATGAGTCATTTAACAGGCACCAGCACCCCCACCATGATCTGGCGTGTTTCCTGCAGCTCGCTCCACTTTGCTGTTTGCCGCTCGTCACTCAGAGCCCCTCTGATGTGAAAATGAAATGCATAAAAAAAACCCAGAGAGCAGAGACTGTGGCTGCTCGGCGGCCGACATGTGCCGGAGACACAGGTCACTTCGTCCATTCACCAGGAGGATCTTTTTAATTAGGCTATGTTCTTTTAATTAAGCAGCCAGCAGAATGTCTGTGTCCATTTGTCACCCGAGCTTTGCTCAGGCGGCGCTGGGTGAATTTCCCTTCCTTTGTCTCCTCACGCTTCCAGAGGTCCCTGCTTCCTATTATATTTCCTCATTCACTGAAATGTATTTCTTCTTCTGCTCCTTTAGATTAGCATGATAATACCCCACGGAGGGGAGGGAAAGTGGCGAGGAGCTATTGCGAGACTGCTCATCAGATTCTGGGCGTGCAGGGCCGTGGTTATTATCATACTGAATGCACCATCAGTTAAACTAACAGCCTGAATTCCGACATTTATCTCCAATATCATAGACCGACTGTCAATTGCACAGGGAGCACAATGGCAAATTATGGGTTATGTCTTGCTCCTTGGAGTCTGGATCTTTCCCCTGAGTAATTACGCTATGCTAATTCTGCCCCCTCATGCACTTCCCATGACAGGAACAAGGCTTCCCAACTGTTGGGATGTCACACAGTCGGCTGAAGGGAAATATGACTGAATAAATGTGTTGTTTGCGTCGCGGCGCCGCCCTCCAAACATTTTCTCCCCTCGCTCAGGGGCACACAGGGCGGCGAGGCTCAGCTGGAGCTTGTAGCCGTGTTTCCAGAGACGGGGTCGGATGCAGGTCAGCCCACCTTGAACTCCTCAGCTGGATTTATTGTGTGGAAGGTGGACAGGGTCAGGTCGCGCCCCTCCCCTCCTCATAACACCAGGACTCTGTTAGCATCGCACAGACAAATCCCTGTCACGCTCTCTGACGACGGCCCGCTGGGGTCAGAGGTCAGCTGCTGGGGGGGGGGGGGGGGGCGTCCCTGTGGCATGACCTGAATACTGATTGATTTTCTCCAGTGGGAGGGGTCAAGTCACTTAGCCCGACCCCCTGTGGCGATGAGGAGTGAGGGAATGAGATCCAGAGGAAGGGAAAGTCACAACATGCCTGACTCCTCTGCTCCTCTGTGTCGCCCAGCGGGTGTGTGTTTTCACTTTCCCTGAAACCAGACACCCGACCACATGTTTTCCTTTAATAGGCAGCCGAGCACAGAAAGGCCACGAGTGTGTTCTGTGTCCAGATGATTGCTGAGCACTCCTCCGCTCCTCCTCCTCCGCTCCTCCTCCTCCTCCTCCTCCTCCTCTGCTGCTGCGCTGATCAGCTGCTGTTCAGTAGACGCACAAACACGGTGACAGTTTCACCGGCCATCAGTCAGCGCAGGTCAGAGTGTGAATCAGGTGACGCACAGCCTGGACAGAGATTTGATTTTCATACAAGCAGAGTTTTAGTTTGTGGTTTGGGCTGTAACCTCCTTCTGTAGTAACAACAGTGCACCGACAGAGTGAACGCTGAGATCAGAGAACACAAATCAAACTTTATTTATACAGAAGCTTTCACACAGTCGTGCAGCTCAAAATGCTGCACAGAGCAGAGCAGGACAGAAATAACTGGACATTACGACAATAAAATATTTTAAATAGATAATATTTAAAAGAATAAACAAACACAAGGGGAAAAATAGTGGAAAACATCAAAGACGAGACTTAAAAACATGCGATAAATGATGAGGCAACATCAAGTTAAAGCTGAGTTTAAAGATCTGTCTTTATTAATTAAATAATTTAGTAATTTATTTATCTTTATTTACCCAGAGGTCTCATGGAGAATGAAAATCTCTTTTATAAGAGAGACCAGGCCGAGGCAGCAGCCAATCAGAACACAGTAAAATGCAACATTAAATCACTGAAGTCAACAGGCCTTTAATTCCTTTCATGTAAAACTGTTGCTCAGCAAAGATCAGGAAATACAACCAGTCTGAATATTACTGTATAATTACAATATATTTGATCTGACTCTGAGAGAGTGAGTTTTAAGGCTCCTGACACACAACGACACTTTATCCTGTTAAAACAATCCTCACAACTGGGATTCATTTGTTATAAAACCCTTTTGATTCTGTTGATGTGAGGACAAGATTAATAACTTACTTTATACATCTGAAGAACAGACCAGGCCTCTAATGGAGACGGGCCTTTATTTGTCAGAGTGTCACCACACTGGACCAGTAAGAGACTGGACCAGTAAGAGACACTGGGCCTTTAACTGGGGTTTTTCAGTACATTGGAAAGTGTTGTATTTAATGTCTCCATGTGCTGATGAGCCGTCATACCAGTGTGTCTGTATGACATGAAGTTAATTCATGTACAGAGGAGACTTAATGGTGATCACTGAAATAAGAGAAAGTGGATAAATATAGAAATCTGTTATATCTGTTACAGATCAGCAGAAAATCTAATATCGTTCATCACAAACAAAAATCCACAATAAAACAACAACTCAGAGAAAAAGAAACACCAACATGTCTCTGTCACCACGTTCTGTATGATGCCTTTAAACTCATCAGTGGATAGACCTTTTTGAGGATTGTTCAATGTCCATGGTGCATTGTGGGAAAATAGAGTTTTCAGTCCAGATCTGTTAAAAACCTGCGCTCAGTAAAAAACAACAAAAGCAGCCACCTGCAGGAGCAGAGCAGGAAACTACCTGAGCTGACACACACACACACACACACACACACACACACAGACGGTGCAGAGGTCGGCTGGAGGTTCGTCCAGTCTTTATGTCTCTAATATTCACTGAGGTGGAGTCCCTGGATGTTTCATAGAGCGCGGCCGCAGCTGAACGGAGACACCAACAGTGCTGGATAACAGTCAGAGGAACACCTTGTGTCAGCGTACAGGTCCCACAGGTTTTAAACTCAAGCTGTTTAGGTTTAGTGACGTACAGTCAGTCGACAGCTCCACTCACAAGTCAGCACCAGAAATACTGGTCTGATAAACGTATTATTAAAATCATTATTATATTGAACAGACGTGTAATAATCAGCAAAGGGTTTCTCTTTCCTAAAGAATATTGTGCTTTAATAATATGTGTTAACATTTGTTCAGTGAGTTGAGGTCATGTGTCGTAGGATCAAAGTGCCACAGTTCAGCAGCAGCTAAAATATGATTCAGAAGTCTCTTTATAATAAAGAATAATATTTATTTCAGGCCTTGTTTCACATTGGAGATTAAACCAGCTCAGTTTGGACTGTTTTCTTTCTTTGAGACCAGTTTGAGTTGAAACTTCTGTTTAAATGAAAATTAGTGGTTAGAAACGTCCCTGATACGTTTATCACCCAAACTGTGAATTTAAATATGTGTCACAGTTTACAGACCAATGTTGACGTCTAGCTTGGATTTAAAATACGTACTGTGGAACATTTTCTGTCCAACGAGGGATCAGACTCCTTCACTCAGTCTGTGTCCAGTCACAGTGAAGTGGAGCTCCAGTTCCAGCTGGACGAGGACATCTAACTGGCCTACTGTCCTTGTCCCAGTATACAAGCACGGGAGGGGAATCCATTTATTGAGCCAAGTATGTGCGACTCCTCTACGATAGGTGGAGATATGCCCCCTTTCAGCTTGTTAGTATTGGACCTTTTTCCTGTTGACCTATTACGTCACAGACCAAACAATGGACAAACAAGTTAGCTACGGTTAGCTAGCAGCTAACTGCTACCATGGTGGACAACTTTACAGCTCTGTACATTTGGTCCGTCCAAAAAGTCACGGCTCTGGATGTAGATTTCTCCATGTTGTTACCGGCTTCTTCTTCTCTTACACATTTAATGCTATTGGACTTCCGGGTCAAAGCCCGGGGCGGAAACTGTGGAGCATGCTCAGAGCGCCTCGGCCAGTTTGGGTCTGATTGACTGTATACATGCAGGAGTCACATGATCTGGGTGTGTTAGTCCCACTGTGACACATTCACTGCAGGACCATTTCACTCACACTGACATGTTTACAAGGATTTTAAATAAATCTGTTTTCTCTGTCGTCATGGAAACGCACTGAATGTTACCTCTAAATAAAGTGGTTTGAAATTAAAATCTAATGAGTAACATCACTAACACCATTTCTAACAGACACCATGCAGTCAGTGAGAGACAGTAATATTTGTGGCTGTTTATATCTCTGAACTTTAATCGTCTTCTTTCAGGCTCTTCGTCCGTCGTGCGCTGAATAATAGAAGCTGGTGTTTTCTCGGTGTTGCTCAGAGGTTTGACTTTTTCCAGAGCTGCTGACATGTCCTGATATTTGAGCAGAGATGTGGAGCTCACACACACACGGCTCTAATTTTGATGAGTTTCCAGAGGACTCTGTAATTATGAGTAAAAAGTTTGTCCTTATCCAGTATGTGCAGGAAGCCATTTAAATGTCTCCCATCTCCTCCAGTCAAACAGAGAAAGGTCACAAATAAGACTGAAACAGAGAACTCATCATCATCATCATCATCATCATCATCATCATCATCATCATCATCATCATCATCAGCAGCCTCAGACCTGATTATCCCCGTCAGGGTGGAGCTGATATTTCAGGCCCACTTGTTTCTGCATGAAGAAACTTTACAGGCGTCTTTGTGTCCTCTGAGTAAAGACTTTTATTAGTCTGATATTAATGGAGCTGTGATCCAGACCTGAGCTGTAAAATAACCAAACTCATCTCACCCTGGAAGCTTTAGAGAACGCAGCTTCCTGTGACATCATCAGATCGCTGGTGAGAAACTCCTCCTGATGACTAAATGTGATTAAATCATAAAACACAGAATCTGGAATTAATGATTCAGATTTCTCAGAACTAAGTAAAAACTCTGAGATGATTCTTTAACAGGTTTGATAAGAGGGAACAAGAGCGAGTGAGTAAAGGCAGGAAGGAGGCAGCGTTAGTGAAGCGTCTGACCACGGTAACAGACTGGTCTTAATCTCTGGATGATCTCATGAAGCTTCAGACACTGATCCTCAGAGCTGCATTCGAGGCACCCTGCAGTTTAGATCTGGGATAATGAGCGACTAAATCTTCCTACAGTGAGCTCAGCTGATTAATCAGACAGTCGAGTATTAACAGGGCGGAGGACTCACTCCTCTGCGCAGACCTCACTCAGCTGCTGTTTCAATCAACACATATTAATAGCTTGTCACAGAGCGACTCGTTGCTCTGAACACGTGTCGTTCTGTCTTCTCGTGTCGTTAATGGGAGCTGACATCACCACAGAGCTTGTGGTATTGTCTCTTGTATCAGTTTACTCAATCAATAAAAGATCCATTCCACAAGTGTGAGCTCTGAGGAGACGCTGCGTCCAGAGACAGTTGTGCACATGACGAAGGCTCGGAGGTCAAGGTCGCTCAGAGAAAGCAAACGAGGGTAACAAACATCCGGTCCCACGGTCCGGAGGCCGACGCTTAGAGGCCGTGATTATGCTCACAGTTGTGGTTTTTGGATTGTTCTCAGTTAAGGATTGTGTTTATGTATGTCGTCAGGAGTTGAGTCGGAGCCCAGGCTGGAGCGCCGTATTTAGGTCAGAGAGTCATTCCTCCTTCTTCTTCTTCTTCAGGACACGTTCAGCAGCTCCCTCTCTCTGTGTTCACGACTGTTTGTGTGTCACTCAGAACTTAACTTCGGCTCTGTGTCGTGATTTTCTGTCTGCATCAGACTCTGGCGCTGTGAGTCGTGAGGTCTGTAAAATCTTCTCCAGCAGTCGTCCTGTTTCGTAACGTCTCCGAGCGCATGATGGACGACGTGCTGGTGCAGCTGCAGCAGGCGGCCAGCTGATCAACGTCACTGAAACCCTTCTTGGTTCTGCTGCACAAACACACTCAGCTGAATTAATCACGATGCATTTAGGGGCAATTTGTAGTCTGGGAACTTTAAGTGCCTCGGAGATAGTCTGGAACCTTTTGTTGAGGCCGCGCTGGAATTTGTTTTCCACAAAGTCTTATCTGCCTCGTTGATGGTTTTTGTTTTCAGGCGGTGAGTTCAGAGCCGAGCGGAGTTCCTCCAAACGGTGAGCACAGACTCTTGTTGATCAACATTTCTCTCTTTACCACTGAAACAAGGAAATAATGACCATTTGCCCAAAGGGATCACACTACCCAAGGTAAGATATTGATTCAACACAGCAGCCGTGCTCTCCATCCAGGCCTCGTTGTCCTTTTGTCAAAACAAAGAAGTTCAGAGTATGAAGGAGAAAAATAAGCCGGCGAGTCGGCTTTGCCTTAACCTTAACTGAACCGTCAGCGGCATGTGGCTGCCAGCTGCTGCGCCTGCTAATCCACAGGATGCTGCCTCTGCAAGTCAGCTCGGACTCTGCTGCTGCTGAGACGTGCAGGCTGAAGGTCAGCGCCGCCATCATCATCATCATCATTTGTCAGGATCCAACTGGGTCAGAGCAGAACACAGATCAGAACCAGCTCTCCTCAGGTCCACGTGTGAAGGAGGTGCTAACTCAAAGACGCTCCTCCTCCACAGCCGGCTCAGTTAATGACTTCCTACAATGCTCATTGTGAAGTCACTCACTGTTTGAGTTCAGCACGTGGCGCCCTCGGAGAGTTTGCTGCAGATTGAACCTCTGATTGCTTTTTGATGCTTAATGTTGAGAACTCATCAGCAGCAAATGAAAAACATGTGCTGTACGTTCAGGAGAAAATGACTCATCAGCCTGCCGAGGGTGGCGTTACGTTTTTACACCAATCTGCAGATGAAATGTTTTTATACGTCTGTGCACACGTGACGGACCTGGTCAGAGGGGGCGTGTTTTCAGGTTGTTCATCCCTCTGTCTGTCCGTCTGTCCCATCCTGTGATTCAATATCTCAGGAACACCAAACGTCCTCTTGGACTCAACAGTGAACTGATAAGAATTTAAAGGTCAAAGGTCACTGCGACTATATGAACTGGTCAGATTTGGTTTTTTTTTATTATTGTTATAATTTTTATTTGCACACACATGAAACTACATAAAATCCAAATAGTAAAAATAAAAGAGGTGAAGCAGCCTCAGACTGATGCAGACAGACCTCCTCTCAACATGAACTTTACTCTCAGAAATTTAAAGAAACAACAGAAACGTCCAGTAATTGTTCACCAGGAAACACACTCGCCAGATGCTTCACGTGAGCGGTCGAGGCAATGCACGATAAAGCCCTCTGGTTGTGGCTCTGTCCAGGATGTCTGATATTAGCTACGTTTCAGAAGAACATGTCTGGTTGGTCATTGATGCGGCGGTGGAGCTCGTCTCGATTGTTGCTGGTGGATTACACATTAGCTTGCAGAACGTTCGGGATGGGAGAGCGAGTAGGACGTCTCACCAATAGCCCGCCATGTCTTCCTCATTTCAGTTGACGCTTGTAGCCGGTGTTTCAGTAAACCTTCAGGTTGAACACAAATACAAGAGTCAGGAACACTTGGTCTGATGTCCTGTCTGGTGCTCGTTAATAACTGAGGACACGTGGAGTGAGAAAGTAAAACTACTGAAAGGGAGCGAGAGGCTCGTAACGTGTCGCCCTTGGTGGGCGCCATCTTGTCTAACTGTCTGTCTGTAGGTTAATTTTTGCACCTCTTCAGTTTAGAATGATGATATGAAATCCACACAGAATATTATCAGTCAGTTACTAAATAAGAAAACATCAGTGGGTTCCTGTTTAAATTCAGAGATAAATGAATCAGTGAGTGACGTGACGTTTTGTTGTTCTTCTCTGTTTAATAAAAATAATATGACTTTTAAAGTCATCAGGAGTTTAAAGATTTAAAGATCAGGTTGATCTTTATTTTTCCTGAGGACGTTAAAAAGCAGAAATTACACCTTTATTTCAAACAGCTGATCCGAGCTGTCTCACAGACGACGACCCTGTGTCTAGTTTACCAACCATCTTTGGAAAAATTAATTTACACCACCAGAATTTTAATGCATTTAAATGAGAATAACATCTGATAAGAGCAGAAATATTAATTTAGTCATTACTATTTATTTTCCTGTATTGTTTTTTCTTCTGTTTTGCACGTGTGTGAGTTTATTTCTCTTCTTTTTAATTCTTGCCTCGTGGTGCTGTTCAGGATGAACCATGAAATATATGAAGCACAGCCTTGAATATGGAATCAAGGATATTTTTCTATGACACCAAAATCATGATAACATTCTAAAGATTCAAACCTGTAGTGTAACTGTTGTTATTTATCTCTATTTATCTCACTGTGTATCAATAGGGTGTTATTGTGATGCATCAGTGACAGACACACACACACACACACACACACACACACACACATCATTTATCAGGGAGATGTACAGTAGTTCTCAATACATCTGACTACCACAACAAGGTCTCTACACTTCTCAGTGATACTAACACCTATGAATCGCTGAAACGAGACCCAACCAGTGGATACAAGAAAAAGACAATAGAATGCCTACAAAAACTACAGAAAGAGGGCACCATTGATCGTCTACAATATCACCGCCTGTACCCCCAAGATGCCATCCCGTGCATATATGGGCTCCCCAAGATTCACAAAGAAGGGGCCCCCCTCAGACCCATTGTCAGCAGCATTAACTCGGTCACGTATAACATTGCCAAACATTTAGCCAACATCCTGGCTCCCTTGGTGGGCAATACGCCCCACCATATCCAGAACTCCATAGACTTTGTGAACAAAGTAAGAGGTTTAAAAATGGATCCAGATGATACCATGGTATCCTATGATGTGACTTCCCTGTTCACTTGCATTCCAACCATGGAGGCTTTGGAAACAGTCAGGCAACGGTTGATACATGACAACACCCTCCACGACAGAACCAAGCTCAGCCCAGACCAGATATGCCAACTACTGGAGCTCTGCCTGAGCACTACCTATTTCAAATACAATGGCAATTTTTACAGACAGAAACATGGCTGTGCCATGGGCTCACCGGTATCTCCCATTGTGGCTAACCTGTACATGGAGGATGTAGAATACAGAGCATTGAACTCCTTTGAGGGAACAGCACCGAGCCACTGGTTCAGATATGTGGATGACACATGGGTTAAAATCAAAACTCAAGAGGTACAAGCTTTCACTGAACACATCAATTCAGTGGACAGAAACATCAAGTTCACAAGAGAAGATGTTAAGGAGAATAGTTTGCCCTTCTTGGATTGTGACGTGCACATTACAGAGGACAGAGGCCTCCACATTGGGGTATACAGGAAACCCACTCACACAGACCAATACTTACTGTTCGATTCTCACCACCCACTGGAACACAAACTAGGTGTTATCAGGACCCTACAACACAGAGCTGATAACGTACCTACCAGCACTCAGGCCCAAGGGAAAGAGCATGAACATCTGAGGGAGGCTCTAAAAACTTGTGGTTACCCCAGTTGGACCTTTGTGAAATCAGCAGCCTGTTCCAGAAAGAACAAGGTGGGTGAGGAAGAAAAGAACAAGCGCAATAACATTGTCATCCCCTATGTGTCTGGGGTATCTGAAAAACTCAGGAGGATATTCAGCAAACACCACATCCCTGTGTATTTCAAACCCAGTAACACACTCAGACAAAGACTGGTACACCCAAAAGACCGTACACCACACACTCAGAAGAGCAACCTAGTGTACGCTGTCCAATGCAGTGAGGAATGCCCAGACTTGTACATTGGTGAAACAAAACAACCACTAAACAAACGCATGGCCCAACATAGAAGGGCTAACTCGTCAGGGCAAGACTCAGCTGTCTATCTACACCTCAAGGAGAAAGTACACTCCTTCGAAGACAGCAATGTGCACATTTTGGACAGGGAAGACAGATGGTTTGAAAGAGGTGTAAAAGAAGCCATCTATGTGAAATTGGAAAAGCCATCTCTCAATAGAGGAGGAGGTCTGCGACACCACCTATCCCCCACCTATAATGCTGTCCTTTCATCCTTGCCCAGGAGGTTTAACAACTTAACCTCTAAAAACAATGGTCGTTCACAAATGGCCTCATGTGACTCTAACGACTCCAATTGCAGCGTTGCAGCAGGAGTTTCAACGACTGTCGTTGACACACCATTGGAGCACTAACGAACCAGTGACATCATTGGCCTTGTGAAGACCTCCCCAGAGGTTAAATACCTGGGTGCTTCCACATCAGTTTGTCAGACTAGTTCCAGCCTAGTCAGACATGCATGAACTGATGAAGCCTCTTGGATAAGAGGTGAAACGTCTTCTAAGACAAAACCAAGTCCAGTTGCGTTCGATTCAGTTGCCTTGAGATCATTTATAACTTTGAAGAAAGAAAGAAAAGTCATCAGCACATCAGCTTCATAACCAGAGATACGTGAAATGATGACAATAAAAAGTTTAAAAACCGATCAGCGTGAAGCGTCCATGTTTAGATGTGAACGGTCATGTGACTGGTTGTTGGAGGCGGTGATTCTAGTTTTTGTGATCTCATCTGAGGCTGAGTTTTGTGTGTTGGCGAGGTGAAGACGTTTCTGTGGGAGCAGATTGTTGCAGCAGACTGCGAGCTGAGACGCCATCGTCACATTTGGCGACTCTGAGCTTCTGATTTTGTTCACTTATTGGAAAATCAACCTGTTGTCACGAAACATCAGAGCGTCGTCTGTTCTCTGCAGCTCAGAGCAACGTCCCTCCGCCACATGGAAGTCAGCGGTACACTCTGTGTTGTTAACATGATGCTAATGGTGATTTATTTCTCCTCCACAGACACTGAGAGCTGCTGCCTGCTCCGCCCCCCACCCCCTGGACTCACCTGCCTGAAGGCCCAGGTACGCCACCACGCTGTGTCTGTGTGTCGTTACAGGGCTGAGTCTGTGTTCACTCAGCTGTCAGAGGTTAGACTGAAGAGGTCATGTGACACAGTGAGGTCCATGTCTACTGTCACTTCATTACTGGATGCTTTGTGCTTCTATAATTGGACATCGTCTCCTCAGTTACTCATCAGCTGACTGTAATCAGACGTCAGGAGCGTCTCAGTCTTTGATATAAAGAGTTTGTGTCCAGCGACGGACAAACGGCTGACTTAGGCCTAGTCTGCCGGAGGACCCCCCTATAATACACCGGGCACCTTCTCTTCTTCTCTCTCTCTCTCTCTCTCTC
>NC_065511.1:44414206-44442580 GCF_006386435.1 Epinephelus moara
GTTGCTCTTCCTGAGGTTTCTACCGTTTTTTTTCCCCGTTAAAGGGTTTTTTTTGGGGAGTTTTTCCTGATCAGCTGTGAGGGTCATAAGGACAGAGGGATGTCGTATGCTGTAAAGCCCTGTGAGGCAAATTGTGATTTGTGATATTGGGCTTTATAAATAAAATTGAATTGAATTGAATAGATAAACGAGCTCAGTTAGAGAAACAGAGGAAGTGTCCTCACTGATCTTCATGAAATGTTGGGTTGTTGTTCAGTGTTTGACCGTTTGTGATGTCACATCCTTAGTTAGCGTCCCATGAGTTACGTCATGTTCTGAGTGTACAGTGACAGAGGGTTAGGAGGAGACACATGGTGAGGATGAACCTTAGTTGACACAGATCTAAGCACCAGTCTCGTGAGAGACGTCCCAACCTGCCTCCTGATTTACTCCTGTCAGTCCTGTCAGTGGTCACATGATCACAGCCCTCTAAACATGTGGGTTAAGCACATATTTCCTGCTCATGACTTGTTGTAACATGTACAAATGTTGTCTGCGTTATGTTGGTCGTGAAACCTGTGAAGAGTTTGAGAGAGTTTTCTGTGTGTTGGATCAGGTTGTTGTTGCACAGATTATTTCTGTGTTTTACAGGTCTCAAGATGGTGAGGCTCAGCTGATGATGATGATGATGATGATGGTTGTTGAGTTGCCTGTTTATGTTGCCAGGTTATGTTATGTTACGTTACTCTAGAGAAATATTTCAGATCGTGTTTTCAGGGTGTTCAGTAAAGTATTTATTCCCTGCTGTGATGAAGCAGCGTCAGGACGAACACACACACACACATTTATTTATGTGACGATCATAAAATCCACATCAAACTGCTTCAGACAGGTTTCACACCTGTGGAGGATGAATGACACATAAAGCTGCAGGTTTATTCTCACTGTGATGAAGATGTCAGATCTGAGCAGACTGACAGACACATAAATAATATCTCATCATTACATACAGAAATAAACACACATGTTCTGGTCCTGCCGCAGTGTCTGACAGGCATGAGAGAAGCTACAGACGTTAACATGTTTCAGAGCTCAATCATTTGGCCGTCTGAGTGATTATTACCTGAGCGAGCACCTCAGCTGCTCTCTGCACACTGAGAAGGGTTTTTAGAACTTTAAGAGCAGCAGCACGTTGACTAAACGCTAACTCAACTATTGAATACAAGATGGAAGAGACTATAGAAAACAGGTTTTATACAAAGGTAAAAAGACTGAGCTGAGGAGGAAGAGAAGAAGGGATGAAAAGAAAGAAGGAGAGAGTGTGTCCTCGTGTGTTTTTAACCATCGTAGTTATTTTATTTACTTTATTATTTATTACAATAATCACGTGTTCGTATCGATATTACTGTCGTGTGTGTGTGTGTGTGTGTGTGTGTGTGTGTGGTCGTACAGCTGCTACTGTAAAGATTAACACTTCATTTTCTTTAGTGTCTCTGAGAAGTCTCTCAGCTGCTGTACGAGACTCGTCATGACAAAGACAGAGTTGGTTTTTGGAAGCTGGCTGTTAATGCAGACTCTGCTGACTGTTTCTTTAAGGCAGATCTACCTGAGGCAGGTGTGACAGACACTTGTAGATGTTGTAGATGGAAACCTTTCACACACAGAGATGCAGTGCAGCAGTGGGCGGAGCCTCTGCTCTCAGGTGTTTCTGTGTGTGAACACACTTGTTTAAGGATTGAAGGTGCCATATGCTGCACAGGCTGCAGAGTTCAACACAAATAAACCTGACGACTCAGAATATGAAGCGGTGAGTGTGCTGCATACTAATGAGGCGTCCCACCTGTGTGAGGTGAGCTGTGTGTTAGGGCGAGCTGTGTGTGAGGTGAGCTGTGCGGCGGACTGGTCGGGGAGTTGGAGGGGAAATAACCTGTAGCATGAGGCAGAAGTTATTGTGTCTGGCCGGGCTTTTCCCCAGTGAGCCTGACTGTGGACAGTAGAGGACAGGGCCAAGGAGCGCCGATGACAGGACGCCTCGTGGGATGTGTGGAAACAGATGGCTGGCCAGATGCCGGCCTGCTGTGACCTTGAAGGCGTTTGAAGGTAAAACCAGCAGAAATGTCTGAAAACAGAGAGGAGAGACGACGACAGAGCCGCTGCCGCTGCTGCAGGTCTGTTGCTCTGCCCCAACATGTCTTTGTGCTGCTGCAGTGTGTGTGTGTGTGTGTGTGTGTGTGTGTGTGTGTGGGGCTCAGTCTGTTTGTGTGCACCTCATCAGAGGAGTTAACCTTTTGTGGCGTGTTGTAATTTGGATTGTTTTGGTTCACACTGTTGGACAGGAAGTGAGCCGCGGCGTGTAAACAACACAGGTTTTATTAACAGGAGAAAGTTCCGCTTCAGTCAGTGCAGCTTTATCTGAAACATGATGGACTCGTTCAGGCGCTGCGTCACGCTCTGTGTTATTACCAGGTAATCTGGTCTGTCTCCACCCAGGGGGTTCAACTGGGGGCCCGTGGCCCCTACAGGGTCCTCAGAGTCACTGCAGGGGGCCGACAAATCTTTTTTCTTTTTCAAGAATTAAAATACACATAAACATGAATCCATCTTGTTATAGGCAAAGACAAACTGGTTTATCCACACAAATACACCAACAACAACAGCATCATGGATGATGACGTGTTTCCCATGAACCCTTCGTGTGTTATCAAACACTTGATAACTGTGCAGTGTCCGTAACAGCGAGGCAAACTCCTCACTCACAGTTCAAACACATGTCGGCCTATCAGCTTCATTATTATTATCTCAAGTGTACTGATGTTCTTGTGAGTCTCAGCCATGGGCGGAGTGTGAGACAGTTTGGCCCCTGGGCACAGATATGTAGAGGGCCCCGCCAGACAGTAGACACACTGTTGTTTACTGTCTGTGTGTGAAGTTGGAGTGAAGTTGACGTGGTCAGGAGCTGAACAGTGGCGGTCTTCTGTCAATACCAGCAGAGATACATTCCTGATGTAATTCAGGCGGCGGCGGACTGTGAAGCAAACGCCACCAGCAGTCTGATGTGTGCGAGCCTCGGGGGCTTTAAGAGCTTCAAAGGGAGAGCTGTGATCAGAGCTGGGAACTGGATGGTGAGGTGGGTGGGTGGGGGGGTGAGAAATAAGAGGAGATGGAGGAGGGTGGAGGTGTCAGGCGTATAATTGGGGTGAGGAGATCTCTGGGGTGGATAGAGGGAAGCTTTATTAAGACCGCTCAAGTCTGATGTGCCTGCACGGCCGCCTGGCTCTTCATGGCACACCCACGCCTTCTGGGCCAATCTTCCGTTTCCACAAGAGACTGTGTAACAACAAAGGGATGAAGGGCAGAGTCCTCCAGCTCCTCTCCGTCACACACAAGACAAAAGACCCCATTACTTGAGGAGCAGTGATGGCGAGGCGGCGGCGTATGGACGGGCCTTTTCCTGTTGTTTCCTCACTGCTGAGCTCAGTCTGTATTATTGATAGTGCCGTCAGATCGGATCCTGAGATGCTGCAGATACTCAGTTACACTTCGGTGAGACCTGCCCGTCTCCCTTTGTGGTGAAACAGCCTTTCTCTTCTCACCTGTTTGCCTAAAATAATCCAGATTTACAGCAGCAGCACGGCGAGCACATTATACTGGTCTGTGTGATGGTGTGGGAGAGCCGGATAATGCACGGACTGAAAATGCATTGAGAGCAGAGCATTTATGAAATATTTACAGCCCAAAGTGTCGGCAAACAGCGGAGCGGAGGACGGATAAAAGCTGAATAATCTCACAAGGGAAAACAAAGTTTCCAGGGTGACTTCCCCCGTGACTGATGGTATCAGAGTGATGGTGAGATTAGGAGCTGAGCTGCGTCTCCTCTCTGTGACCACTGAAATGTTCCTCCATCAATTATTGAAAGCTTTTGTAGATGCGTGCTTCCTGAAAATGTCCTCCGTCCCACAAAAGCAGATTTAGTGAGCGACACAACAAAGACTTGAGTTGAAGCAGGAGCCCCCCCCCTCGGTTCTGGGCTGTAAATTGGTTTCTGTGGAGCTCATGAAAAAGGGGCTGGAGGTCTGTTCTCTGCTTCCTTAGTAGCTTGTTAATCCCCCACAGCTCAGGCCGCAGGGAGAGCTGCTCCCACATACATGGCCCTTGTGGAAATGGCGCCACTCCTCCTCCAGCCCTCTTCCGTCCTCTTTCCACTCGGTCCTGCAGGGCTTGGCTAATCCTCTGCCTGGTCATGGTGGGGAGATTGCAGGCTTTTTCAAAGCTCTTTGCTGGCTGGACTTCAAAGTTCCAGGGATACAGAGACTTGAGGAGGTGGGAGTAAATGAGCTTCACCGCAAGCAGAGACTGTGAGGCCTCACCTCGGCTCTCCTGCTGCTGCTCCTGCGGTGACGAAGACGTTGGTCGTCTCCCGGGAGAGGTTGAGTTGATGGGAGAGACGGAGCTGTGAGGTCTGGTGTACGCACGGCTTCATGGTGTCATAAAAATATACAGCAGACAGTTTGCTGAAATACAGAAAAGTATAAATATCATCAAACAAGCTGTTTCACATAAAGATGAAGCATGACTCAGCATAAAATCACTGCTGACATGTAGTATCTCTTCCTGTTTATCACGTCTGAACACCAACACATCTGCAGAGTTTGTGTCTCTGCACCGCCAACGCCAGAACATATTCTCAGGAACGCCTCCACGCAAACATCCAGTGAGACTCAACAATGAGCTGATAAGTGTTTGATGTCAAAGGTCAAAGGTCAAAGTCTCTGTGACATCATGTTTTCTGTCCATAAACAGTGTTGATGTGAAATGATGTGTTGATTCATCTTTCTATTAAAATATGAACCGTGCTGATTGGAGGTCGATGACCACGATGGAAGGTTTGAAGCGTTGAGGTCGGCCCCGCTCAGGACAGACGTGGACGCAGACCGTCCTCTGGCTGGTTGGTGGAGGAGTGTAACTGTGAAGTGGCTGTAGTTCAGTGTTTGTTTCACAATGTGCTGCCAGAATCCACAGTTCACTGCGAGGTCGATCACCAGAGTGAGTCTGACAGATTCGTCCTCTGACAGGAAACAGACGAGAAGCTTCTGAAGTCTGTTTCAGGCTGGGACTGATCTCAGCGAGGCCTCGTCACTTCACATCACTCAGGACGTCTGGGTGCTGAAGATCTGGGCTCCTTGAACCTGTCAGAGATCCAGCACTGATGAGTCCGTCCAGATACTGGGTCCAGTTATTGTTAATGTTTTGTCACAGATGTCTCTGATTGGACGGGCGTTATATTCTAACAGATGTCACTCAGCTCACTGTGGTGTTAAAGCTGGTGGGCGGAGTCACACAACCATGGCAGTTTTTTCGGTGTTGTGATTCTGGTAGCTTCCTCTTGACCGTGTGCTGGTTACAGTCAGACACCTGGTCACCACCGTTTTATTAAGTCCTGACCTCACCTGAGCCCAGAAACACCCTGAACACAGAACAATATTAAACCTGAGTCAGAGGACGGAGCCTCTGCAGATACACACACACACACACACACACACACACACACACACACTGCTGGATGAGTCCATACAGTGTGTTTATAGGTATGTGTCAGTGATCAGGTGTCCTCACAGCTGTAATGAGTCACGTGCACACTGATCACAATGAGACCTGATTGCAGAGTTTTCTCTGAGTTATTCAACAGATCATCTGCACGTGCAACAAGGTGATTACTGTGAGTGGACCCCTGGGGTCTGGGATTAGACATGATTCTGTCCTCCATGCTCAGAAACACACACACACACACTGAGACGTCAGTAAGCCGTTGGGCGGCTGACCCCGGGGTAACCCTGTGTAAAGGTTAGTTAGCTGGAGCTCAACACGGAGGATTATGTCATTAGCGGAGGCTTTCTGAGCAGCAGCTGTGATCGAGTTTGATCTCGCTCATTCAACTTTGTGTCGTTAGTGTCGCTGACTTCAGATGGAGATGGTATCAGTGTGTTCACCTGCAGTACTTTGTCCTGAGCGCAGCACAGACTTCAGCTGCTGACGTCACAGACCTGCCTCAGAGCTGCGACTGATGAACACACGTCTTTTTGTTAGGAGTTAAATCTGATGGTCTTCATTCATTTCTTGTTTAGTTTCTCAGTTATTAATCACTGAGGCTGAGACAGATTCTCAGAGCTCCAGGTCATGTCTCGTTTGCTCTGTTTTAGTCCTTTATGACTACAAGACGTCACGCTTATAAGACGTCACGCTAACAGCAGCCGTCACTTTGAGGCAGAAAACTGTAAAACTTGTTTCTGTCTGTTATTTTCAGCTGTTTCTGTAACGTTTAAAGATCTTACTGTAAAATCACTGTAAAATATCTGACTGTGCAGTTACAGTAAATTATTGGCTACTAGCTGCATCACTTTCACAGGAAATTACTGTGTAAGTTTTACAGTAAATAGTTGTGACATGACAGCTGTTTACTGTGATGTCACAGCCTGCATGTTACTGTGATTTATCAGCATGTTCCTGTAAATTACATTATTTACCTCACAGTTTATGTACATTTGGTAACTGTGATTTAGAAATATGCTGCTGTAGAGTTACTGTATTTACCTGTAATCTTACTGTGATTTAGTACTTTTGTAAAATTATTTTATTTATCTGCATGAATTTCACAGTAAAACTCTGTATATGGTTAAATATCACAGTAAAGGCCTGTGACGTGATAATAATGTCACTTATTGTGAAATATTACATGTTGTAACTTTATGGAAATACTTCGCAGTGTGAACATTAACTGATATTGATCATCCTGGTGACCTTTATATTTAGGTAATAATGAGCTCATTGATGCAGCGTTAATTCAGCGTCGTTTGATTTGAGTTTTCTGCCCTGAAGTTACTGTGATTGTGAGTGTGCAACTCTCTGAGCTCCTGATCGTCGCACAGACATGTTTCACTACTGTCTGACATTTTATCAATCAAATGATCGATGGAGGAAATAATCAGCTGATTAATCAATACTGATGGTAAGTGTTGGGTTCAGCCCTGCAGCAGGTTATTGATGGTTTCCTGTCCAGGCCGTCAGACTCATCGTCCACTGAGCTGCAGAGACGAGATGGTGTAAACGGACTATTGATCAGTCTGATTGGCAGCAGAACAGTGGAGACTATAGTGTAGACTGTATTGATCATTAGAGCTGGTGGTTTATGGCACAGTTGATGCAGTCTGAGGTTATTGATCGGTCTGATCAGAGGAGCTGGTGGTTTCCTCCGTGGTGTGGCCGTCACAGTGAGCCGAGCTGGTTCAGCTGCAGAGACAGTTTTCACACCCACCACAGTGTCTCTGACTCTCGGGTTTATTTTATTTTTATTGCCTGCATCATGTAGCGACGGCAGCAGAGCAGGAGGCCGTTTATCTGAGAGCCTCTCTTATTTCTTCTAATTGATGTTTGCTGATTCCCTAGGTGGGGCATTAACCAAGATTGCTGTATTAATTGCCAACGTATGCCATCTAAACGGGTAATTGCAAGCTGTTTGCTGGAATGTAAATGCGCTCAGCTCGGCTGTAATAGAGTTTGTTTATTGAGGTGCCGGCCGCTGACAAATGAAGGTGCTTCAGTTGATGCCTGCTGGTTTTAAGAAATCAATGTGTCTGCTCTCTGATTGGTGCAGGTATTACAGTCGCAGGGATTCATCCCCATGTTTGATTCTTACAGACGTATGGACTCATTAACAGGAGCTGCAGGAGGACGGCTCACAGTCAGGAACATTTTGAAATCTAACTCTGTGTTCACAGTCACAAAAACATGCAGCACAAGTGTGGTGTGGTGTGTAAGTGTGTAAGTGTGTAGATCATTTCAACACTCATGAACTCACCTGTTTACATTTTGTTAAAGTTAAACTTCACTAACAGCTGATTTATGGTGTTCGATGCTTTTGAAGAATGTCGCTCGACAGAAATTAAACAGTCGTGCAGCGTTTTCAGTTTAGGTTGCTGAGAAAGTTTTCAGTCGTCTCCATGGTAACCAGAGACCCCCTGCACGTTTTTATTGATTGATTGATTCCCCTCACTCTCTGTGGTGGGCGGGGAATAAAATCAGTAATCAATAAATACAAACACTGATTTCTTCCCGTGGAGCAGAAACATTTAGCTTCAGTAAACGTCTGCTGTCAGTCAGCCTGGTGGAGACAGTTTGACCGTCCTGTGTCCTCTCAGCTGACAGACGCTGCTTCTGTGGACGGAGACGCTGAACGCAGCTCAGAGTCGGTGTTGATTTAAAACTCTTGTTGTCTCCGTGACAACAATAGTAACACCACCAATGACACTGTGCGACAAAGTTTGATGACGTCTGCGACATAACAAAATTCTCCAGGTCACACATGAAAGAAAAGTGTAGAGCGACACCTTCTTCTGTCAGAAGTGTCGAGCGCCCAGCCATAACTTGGACTAAAGGGGCGGGGCCTCTATGAGTGACATGCTGTCTGCTGATAGTGTCCTCGGCTCCTCCACAGCTCCACCCACTCGCCCAAATATGGTCATTTCTGGCTCCAGAAATCCAAGATGGTGACAGCCGAAGTCTTCACACCAACTTCATCCATTGTTTATATATTTTATGAATCAAACTGAGAAAAGAATCCAAACATTAATAACTCACTGATTCAAAATAGTTTCTGATTTCTCCACAAACAGCTGATCAATTAATCGACTGTTTCATCACTAAATCAGTCTGTGCAGGCTGGCAGGGCGTGAGCACTCGACAACTTCAGGATTCATTTAACATGTAACCACTTTTTTCTTCTTCTTGTTCTCACCTCCTGATATCAGTCGTCCGGTGCAGGACGTCCTTAGAAATCCAGAATCAGAGAGCAGTCTTCACAGCTATGTGAGAATATTCCAGTCAGTTCAGCGATCTGTTCCTTCTGTCGTCCATTTTGGCTGC
Source organism: Epinephelus moara (assembly GCF_006386435.1). NCBI lineage: Eukaryota > Metazoa > Chordata > Actinopteri > Perciformes > Serranidae > Epinephelus > Epinephelus moara. Next base: position 44,423,102 of record NC_065511.1, read on the forward strand.
TAGAACACTGCTTTGGCTGCTCGCTTCATCTTTCACTTCCACAAAATTTCTGTGTCTTTACACATTTCCAGATCGTGAATGCAAACGTCCATGTACCAATGTCTTAGCTGCATTTATTCCCACACAGTGACGTGTACAGTGAAGCCTAAGTTGCATCTCTCAGTATTACATCCCAGAATAATATGTGTGTTTTATACTGATGCCCAAATCTTAATTTTTTCTGTTCTACATTCTTTATCAATCTGTCGCTGCTCTCAAATGTGATCTGTAGTGTGAGTAAAATGTGAGCCAAAGGTTTCAGGCACACAGCGCGTAAATCTTTTTATTGTCAGTTGTTTAAGAATCAGATCCATTATTTTTATTGTTGTTAAATATTAAATATTAAATTGACTGTTGCTGCCCGTCTCTGCTGCAGCCATCAACAGTTTTACTCAGAGGTCAGTTCATGGCTGTGACAGTAAAACCTGCCGTCAGCTGGACGGAGGTCGGCTGTGTAAAGGTGTATATAGATAAATATATTTCTGTCCATATGAAGCTGTAAATGAGCAGCTGCTCTGGATGAATGTAATTATCTTGATCCTTTTCTTTTCTGCTGAGCCGACTCACTTGAATTAAGTCGTCCTTTATCAGGACCGCCCTCGGCCCGTAGCTCTGCCCGTGTGACTGACCCGTGATGGATGACTCGTCTGTGGTCGCCGACACAAGTGGACACGTTCACTAAATCCCCCTCCGTCCCGGGAGCCTCCCTAACTCCCACCAATTTCAATAATATCGAGCGGCTCGTACCTCGACATGTGTGTGGGTGTCTGAAATGTGTTCATCTTCATTCAGGCCTCCTCAGCGGGCCTCGCCCCTGCACTCAATATCCAATTTCTGCCTGGCTGTGAGATGAAGAAGTGGAACGCCGTCTCCACGGCTGCTGTCGGTACGTGGAGTTTCTCTCCACATCAGCGCACACCTTCGGCAGGGCTGATCCATGGAGAGGAGGGTTAAGCGCTCTCCTCATGAGCACATGTGCATCTCAGGGATCAGGGGCTGAGTGGGCGGGAGGGACGAGAACAGGAGGCGAGGAGGAAGCAGATGAGAGGGTGAAGGAGGTGATGACTGAGGGCCGGCTTCACACAAAGTGGCACCAGGAGCCCAGATGATGGATTCATTTTTTTCCTTGTGGCACAGCCGAGGATTTTTATCAGAGCTTTCTTCCTGTTTGTGGTTATTTTCAATCACTCCTTCTCCTTGCTGCCTCTCAGCGCCCCTCGTCCTCCTCCATCATCTGTCATCTACCTGTCTCATCTCTTCTTCACAGAGCTGTGATTGGAGAACACCGAGCTCCAATGATCCAATCTCATCCCTATTCACCGACTCCCCCCCCCCCCTGCCGCCGCCGCCGCTCCTTTTACCTCTTTGTTTCACACATGTTTAGCTGTTAAGCCACGTTACTCCTCCGACCGACTCTCCTACTGTAAAAAAAACTTGACATGGCATCACAAGCAAAGGGCTTGGTAAGCTTTTTAGAGCCAGTCACGGTGCGCCGTTCCCCCGTCGTAATTACTGCTGAAACAAGCAGCTCTGGGAAGTTTCAGCGCTGGTGGACCCGTCATTACTGACAATCTCCCAGCCTTTATCTGCCGTAGCTAAGACGCTCTCGCACCACGGGGCTGTGATGATTGCTTCACTGAGCTGGGGGAGGAAGAAGAGGAAGGAAAAAAAGGAGGATGATCAGAGGAAGGGAGCACTGTGCAATTGGAGCTTGTTCATAATGGTGAGAGAAGTAGCGCCGCAGCTGAAGCCCCTGAACTGAACAAGTGTTTCAAACCAAAAGCCACTCGAACCTGCCAAACAGCCGCCTCCGTTTCCATGGCGACTTGACACTCTGCCGCTCCGAGTGCAGAGCGTCAGATCTGTTACGCTCACACCGGCCTGTCGAGCAGGCTTCTGCTGAGGCGGCGTCCGGCGCTCTCCCCCAGGCCTCCTGTCAACACTGAGAGCTGAAAAACAAACGGGACGTTCAGACCCGTCAGATCGAGTCGTCAACACTCGAGCTGCCTCTGCCCACCACGTGTCACAAGTCATTTACTCTCCTCGAGTGTCTGTGTCTGATCACAGCTCTGTCCTGATAGATCATGAATTCTGAGCCAAACCTGTGTGTGTGTGTGTGTGTGTGTGTGTGTGTTCCTAATATCAGAACCATTGAAATCTTTTCTCCTATTTAATCTAAATACAGATGGCGTGTGTCACCCATCAGGGACACACAGACACATTTTGAAATTCTGGGCCGATACTGATGTTTTTATTTACAAATGTTTTTATGTTGTTTATTTAGTAGTTGTTATTTATTCTCCTGATGTTTCCAGAGAAACAAATAAATCTACATTATAAATAATAACTGGACTGTTTTAAAGTCAGTCAGTTCTTTTCAGTCTCCCTTTATATTTGTATTTATACAAACCAAAATATTACCCTGAACACACCATTTATCTTCCACCGACACTCATTTTTACTGAATAGAGCCTGAATGCATCATGATGTGACTCAATGTGACCTCCGTTAGCTGTTAGCTCTACCCATTAGCTGCTAACAGCTAACATAAACTAGCTGCTAACAGCTAACAGCTAACACTAGCTAGCTCTCCTCGTGCTGAGCAAACAAACACTTCTCCATGTCAGTTTGTGTGTTTCCTGTGGTCACTCTGAACTACACACGTTTCTTTATGGACTGAAATGTTGTGATTTCTTTATCAGAGCAGTTTTATTGATGTTCCGTCCAAATTTCTTTTAAACAGCTGCAGTGAAAAACTGTTGAATGAAAACACATTTGACATGTTGAACATTTATTTGTGTCAAAATGAATTCACACATCATTATGTTCCGGGTTATTAATTCATCCAACATCTTTACATGTGAGCAGGATTTATTTTACAGCCAGTCATGGTCTGACATGTAACTGACACCATGTGATGCAGACACACTGAGTGTGAAGCAGGAGACGTCTTGTATCAGCACAGCTGCAGCCGTTTGTCCATTCATTGATTAGTCAATCAAAATTGTTTCAGTCATTTTTCAAGCACGCACGTGACACATTTGTTGTTTCGTGTTGCTTAAAACTGAGAGTTTGTGTCTTTGACAGGACATGAAGAGTTTGTGTGTTTCGGTTTGTCGGTTGGACAAAAGAAGAAATTTAAAGACGTCACTTTGAGCATTTCTCACTAAATGATTCATGGTTAAAATAATTGATAATGAAATGATCAGCAGCAGCTCCTGAATCGTGTCGTTAAACATTTTGAAATGTAAAAACACAAGTATACTGATGATGAGTGGATGTTTCTGAGAGGAAGAGGAGGAGGATGAGGAGGTGTTTGTGATGAGGTAATGAAGGCAATGTTGTGATTTAAAGCACAGTATTTTTACGTGTGGAACATGTCTGGAGGGGGTCTTAAACGCCTCTTTATTTCCCTGTAGCTCTTTCTGTAAGCGCTGAAAAGAAGCGGTGACTCACGGAGCTTTAAAATAGAATCAATCTGTCGCCTGTTTGTGGTCAGAATGCAGTTTGATAAAGCTTCTGTGTCTTCCTGCGGAAACCATGCATTTATTTCTGCTCTTGGAATGAGTCATTAAACGGGAGCACGGTGGCGACCGGCCCGTCGTAGTAACCCGAAGGCTCCGGAAACGTTCTCTGCTGCAGAGCGACCGACTGTTACCACTGTGTTGGTGCTGCAGCGTTCCATCACAGAGCCTGGCTTCCTTCACAGTGATAAATGTGTGTGTGTGTTTGATGTGGGCGTGGAGGTGTGGCGCAGAGGGAGGAGGCAGGAAACGGCTGCCAGCAGGTGGAAACAGGTGTCATCAGCTACCTGCCTGGCTGAAGGCTCCCGCCCCAGGCAGCTAACAAACCGGTTCTCCTGCTCTGACACCAGGGAGTGCTCCCTTTAATTTTCCATTCCCTGAGCTCGTGCAGGGCTCCTTCTTCTCCACAGTCTGAGTGTTTGAGTCTTTCTGCCTTCATAAAAGTGCAGGAATCAATTTGAGAGCGTTGAAGCTGACCGTCAGGCCGTTGGAGCGCGGCGGTCACACATGGCGGTTTGGAAATGACCCTTCATTGTCGTCCCTCTGCTGCTACTTGGACTGTAGCTTCACCTGGATTAAGGTGTGAAGAGAATATTCAGTGGGAGGTTTTCAGACACTGGACACGAGTTTGTGTGGAGACGTGTGTGTGACGCAGTGTGTGTGTGTATGACACAGTGTGTCCTGGAAAACACTCAGGATGGTGCAAGTGTGGCGTTTTATTTGTTTAGACCACACAACATGAGCCCCTTCACACTGACTCTACAACAGGTTTTTGAACTTATTAATAATAGTTTTCAGACAGTTTATTAATTCTGTAAATGACGATAATGTTATTAATGTCCCCTCTGTGTTGGAGCAGTAATAACCCTGCAGCATCACTCAGTGTGTGAAGCTGTGATTCAGTGACGCTGTCATCGTACAGTCTGCAGACATCAAACATGATGTCGTACCAAGTTTATTAGCTCCATGTGACACAGTGTAGCTGCACTAAACTGAGAGGACTGATCAGTTTGTATTGTAAGATATGTGCAGCAGTGTGTTGATGACGATGCAGTGACTGCACATCTTCATAAATGACCACAAAGTGTCAGCTTTTAATTGTGGAAATTCAGTTGTTAGAGCAGCGACAGTTCTGCAGCAGCAGCAACGCTGTCTGTGTGAACATCTCACACATCTGAGCTGCAGCACCTCAGTGAGGACGCCGTCACATGCTATGAATGAATTTACCTACTGCTGATACAAAAGTACAAATAAAAAAGAAATGATTTATTAAATTAAATTATTTTGTAATTTTTAAAAAAAACAAAATAACTTATTAATAATAATTAAAATAAACAAAAATAAAATCAGTTTAAATATAAATACAAAATAACAACAGAAGAGTTTGTAGAGCTTTACATTAAATACACGACATTGCAAACATGAAAACGATGAGCGTGATGAAAGTCTGACTCAAACAGGAAATGACGACTGATAAAACTGATCGCTGCAGAATTCTGCATCACGTGACTGATGATGATTTCTGAAGTCGTGTTCGTCAGACGGAGCTGAAGGTCAGTAAAGTGTCTGTGTGGGTACAGCAGCAACGTCCCACAGCTGTCGGCTGTCACGGTCACTGACAGCCTGGATGTGTCCGTCAGTCCGCAGGTGGTGGTGTCCACAGGTGGCGTCGTCGTCAGGTGGCCCGGTGTGTGTGGTGAGTGAGTGACAGCGAGGCTCTGAAGAGGTCTCTGTCTCTGCGAGCTGACGCCGCTCATTTCAATATCAAAACAGGATGTAAAACGGTGATTAAAAGCTGATTACAGCTCGCCGCCACGAAGAGTCAATTAAGTGTTTCAGAGGCTGCGAGCAGGTTTGATGCCACGCCGCCACTGATGATGATGATGATGATGATGACAGAGAACAAAGAGGGGAAAATGAAAGACACAAACGGGGACAGGTCGAGGTGCTCGCTGCACAGACAGACAGACAGACGTGATTTCTTCATCTCTCGTCAGCAGCTTCATGAATTATGAACTCTTTTGCTTAAAGGTTCAATTAAGAGGCGGATCCTCTGGGAGCGAGAGCGGGAATGTTTTCTGAGGAATCCCTAAAAACAAAGCCGCCCTCTCATTTCAGTGACTCCGTCACAGAGTCCTGGAGTGTCCCTTCAGGCCGGCGCTCAGCTCATTGATCCTGCATCACTTATTTATACAGCATTAATAGAAGTGATTCAGGCGAAGTGACGCTACTGCCGCCTGCAGCAGCAACAGGCGCTGTGTTGAAATGCAGTGGCGATGACTCCCCCCCCCAGCACCAAAGAATAAATAGCTAAGAGGCGAGCGAGTGCTGCTTCACCTCCAGCTCTAATTATTGAGAAACGCCTGAAAATGCCAGAACGCACGACACTCTGAGCTCGAGAGGCTCGTTAGAGAGTAATGAAGAGGTTTGGAGCGAGAGGGGGTCGTTTGACAGAGGTGCCACACTGGGACGGATCTGTGGACGGATCTGGGTCTGTTCCTGTTCCTGTGCTGAAGGAATGAGGCTTCAGTCCGGTCTTTTAATACGGCGAGCCTCCACAGCTCGCCACATTTCACTGCTGCATCACTGCCTCACTAATTCACACACCAGTCAGCTCGTGCACATGATCAACACACACACACACACACACACACACACTAACAATATGTGTCAGTAATCGAGCTCCCAGCCGGTGTCGACTGCACCGTGTTCTTCTTCCAGGATCTGTGAAGGAGCGAGGCCTTACAGACGGGAGTTATTTAAAGGAACCAGTCGGGGTCAGTGACTGCGAGGACCAGATGGTCATCTCGTCTGACTCGTCGTCTCTCAGCAGCCTCCGTCTCTGTACCCAATTTTGCTCGGCGATATTTCCAGGAATAAACTCTGGATTGTTGTGTTTCCTGTCAGTGAACTCTCTCACACCCCCGACATTAATAACTCAGCAGGTTTGTGACTAAACGCTGGGAGAAACTCTGAAACTGATCTTTATCAGCTCAGATGATTTACAGAGGGATGAACCGATCAACTGATGATCGTCTATAATCTGGCGCTGGATGCAGAGAGAGGTTTGGTCACCGTCCAAGCGCTGCTCTAACCGCAGCGCCACAGCGCACGCCAAGACTTGTTATTTACGCTCAGCAACAACAGCTGAACTCAGTCTGTTCATTTTAATGTTTTAATGCAGAGAGTCGTTCACACCTTCACAAACTGCTGTGGTCATATTATACACAGAGACATCACTGTGTTCTGCTGACGCTGCTGTTTGTCTCAGTTTTATTATCGTTGCTCTGCCTTTTAATAAAATCTGGCAGCAAACACACCTCAGGACTTTATCTGTGTGCTCAAAGTTTAATACAGCAGGAAGAAGATTCTGCTGCATCACTGGAAACCTGCAAACACCTGGAAGAGATGGTAACACTATATGAAGAGCGAAGATGTTAAAACTAAGGACAGGTTTGTGACATTACGTCAGAGCCACAGTGATGAACACGTTTAACATGTCACCTTCAGATCAGATTCATCACAGTCAGACCTCTGCAGCCGCACCGCTCCTCTGATCCATAACAAGGTCAGAGGTCAGGCCGCACATCCTGAATATTATATCTAGAGCTAGCTAGGCTGGTAAGTTGATAAACGTACATCACTTTGTTATAATTCAGCCTTAAAATGAGGGATTAAACACATTTCTGCCTCATCATCACACAAATATCCAAAATCTAAGATATGATATCTTTATATCACCCAGCTCTAGTGACAACTAACACCTTATCTGGTTTCCCTGACGACCAACAGTCTCTGATCAGAGCTGCAACAAGGAATCGATTAATTGAGTCGTTACTAACCAATAAATTAATCAGCTGTTTTTAATCAGTTTTATTAAAGAAACATACAGAAAAAAAAATAAAAAATTCTGATTCCAGCTTCTTAAAATGTGAAAACGTTCTGGCCTCACCTGAAGTCGTTCATACCAGCGCTTAGTGGCGTCAGACACCGACAAAATAAAATGTCCTGTCACGTTAGCATGATACACAGCCGGTCAGTGTTATTGGTTAACAGTGCCCAGTGGTGTCAGTGGGAAACACGACAGGACAACAACCAGAGTTAAGGTGTGGTGGTGGATGGGTCCAACAACCACTGACGTTCACTTCCTGTAAGACAGTAAAGCCAAACCCTGTTCCTTTTTCCTAAACCCAACCACGTGTGTGTGTGTGTGTGTTGGCTAAACGTAACCACGTGTGTGTGTGTGTGTGTGTTGTTGATGGAAGAAAACGTCAATCCAAGGTGTTTTATCAACATAGTGCTTTTATTTTGAAAGAGACTGTATGAAAACAGAAGTGTATTTTGAAAACAGACAATGCATGTAACAGGCTGAAGTTGACACGGCGTCCCAGAACGTCAACAACCAACACACCCAGGGTACCTTGGACGTCATATGTGGACGTGGAAAGTCCATGACCAAACGTGGACATGTGACGAGGTCACAGTGAGGATGTGTTCGTGGTTTATTTCTTCCTCTGCAACAGTGAGATGAATCTCTTTGGACAAAACAAGATGTTTGAGAACGTCACGTTGGACATGTGCCACAGTCTTCTTATTTTGTAATCAACCAAACAAGAAGAAGATTCACTGAGAAAACGATCGTCAGACTGGTCGATGATGAGACTCTTGTTAGTTTCAGCTGTGTGTGACTGACGATGTCTCATGACAGGAACATCTGTCGTCTCTAACGTGGAATACATGTAGTGTGGAGCTGCTGCAGTGTGTGTGTCGTCCTGCAGAGGTGATCAGATCAGAGCTGCGTCTGTCAGGGGGGGTCTGGTGAACAGAGGCCACTGAAACTGGATTTTCCTGCGCTCTGCATTATAAGAAAAGCCGGGGCCCCGTGGAGTGGTGCGGTAAGCTGCTGAGACTGTGGCCAAAATGATCGTCCACAAGGAAAAATTCAGTGAGCCTGCTGGGCCAAACCTTCAAAACTCTGCATGACCATCCATAAATTGTGTTGTGAGCAGAGAGAGAGTTCACTTCTGGCTGAAGAGCTGCAGCACGGTTCAGTGCCATTACCATTTGAAAAGGGGGAAGATGAGTGCAGTGGGGGGGGGGGGGGACGGAGTGGCGAGCAGGAAGAAAGGCTGAAGGGAAGAGCGTCTGACTTGTTGAACTTGGCGCATGGATGAGCTTCATCAGAGCTTCTGCCCCCGAGACGGCGCCGGCCTGTTCTGCAGCTGGAGAGCACATCTGAGGCAGCGCAGGAGACCAGTCCTCCCACTGCGTCAGACTCCCAGGGTGCACCTCTGCACAGGCCCACAGACAAAAGGCCATTAAAGTTTGGATCTGAAATATTCCTGTATCGCTACGTGGGCCGGGCCATAAAGTGATTTTATCAGTTCATCTGAATTCAGGGTGAACGGCGAGGTCTGAGAGTTACAATCCACTCTCACATGACAACATGTCAAACTCTGTCAAACTCCACGATCGCACCGTTTATACAGCGCGGTGAGGCGGCATCATGCCGTGATGTTCTCACCCAGAAGGCTTTTATTTTGAAACAGGAAACACTGAGTTAAAAATATATATTTGTATTATTTAATGTGTGTGAGAGATCGAGACATTTGAACAGTGTGACAACAGATGAGAGCAGAGAGCCGTCACTGTCATCGTACAAGTACAGCGACATGAGGAGGAAGTCGCTCGTAACGTCGGTGAAGCATCGTGTTGACCAGGTCTGTGCACGTGTGTTGTGTGGTAGCTCACACTAACACAAACTACACACACTATCAACAGGAACAATCAGCACTGAGTCAGAGAGCCGAGAGACGCTGCATCCGTGTGTGCCGCCATCTTACTGGCTGTGGTGTAGCGTCGGTGAAAACAGGTGTGGGTGCTATATGCTAAGATATTGATGTTTATGTTTGTGTTGACATCAGCTGTCAGTTGATACCTTTCACACATGTCACGTGGGTGTGGTCAGGGCGCAGTGACTGAGTCATTGAATGAATGGGCATATATTCACCTGTTTATCGCGGCGGCTGCATGGAGAGGGGGTGAGTAGGGAGGGCGTATTTTTTGTTGACCGCTTAACCCAACTGAAACTGGGTATATGAACATCCTGCTTTGCTTTGCCTGTTTGTTCGCTGTTGAAAATAAATACGGACACAGTCGTTTGTGTGGCGAGTCAGCAGTGCAGTGCTCCCTCACTCAGCCTCTCAGTGACTTCGTCTTTTGTTTGGAGTCACTATAATAGACGAGCTTCTGATTCTCCAGATGTTCTGCAGCTGAGCCGTGTGCTGCTCACGTGGGCAGTGTGGGCGCCAAAAGAAAGAAAAGAAATGAAAAGAAGACGTGCTGTGACGCACACGCCGTTACTACCTGTGCTCTGGGCTCAGAGCGAGTCACTGGGGATCATCAGCAGGACGTTTAGTGAATGTTTCTTGTTTATTAACGTTATATTGTTTCATGATTTGTCGGCGTGTGATTTATGGTGAACACACGACTCAAGCTCTTCATTAACACTTTTATTACATTTAATTCATGATGTCTCGACGAGTATGTAAGTGTGTGTTTTAAATATTTTTTCTGTTTCTTGGTTTTTATTGGATCATTTTTCGCTCCACCCAAAGCATGATGGGAGCTGTAGTTCCAGACTTCACATTTATTCCAGGAGGAAATGAGAGTTAATGAGGTGGTCCCACAGATGTGACGGGGTTCATGTTGACGTGTGACCTGTGGTGACTCACAGCCACAGGTGTGTCAATAAAGGCGGCGTCTGGTCGGCAGGTCGGGCTTAATAAGTGTGTGTTCATGTGTGAAGCTGTGTGTTGTGTAAAGCTCTGGTTCCTATAGTGGTGGTGAAGTGGGAGAATTATGTTCATGGCTTCATTACAATCAATAGCTTCCATTTTTAAACCCACTGTGGATCTGGCAGGTGGCCACATCAGGCATGGAGATGTGCGTTGCGAGTGCTGGTCGATAAGTCAGGGTCAGCGCTCCGCCTCCGCTCGATGCTCTGAAAGCAGTTCCCACGCTCTTTGCTACGGGTGGAGGAGAGATGAGAGCAGGCCTGGATCCTGCAGACGGCTTCAGTTTGACAGGAACAAACTTTCTTTGTTCCAACATGGCAGAAAACCTGGACGCTGCTGAGAGACGTCCGTGACGCGGCTGCAGACTGGAGGGCGGCTTGTTGTTGTTTGTGCTGCGCTGAGATAGCAAACATGTCCGATCCCCTGACGGCTCGGCGGCCTTTAGACGCAGCGCCACAGGAGACCAGGATCAGCATGCAGGAGGCTTGTTTCCCTCTCTGCTCTTTACTCACTCCTCGAGTAGTGTTTGTCATCCGGCCTCGTCTCCTTCCTCCCGTCTCTCCGTCCCTGTCTTTCTCTCATTTCATCCTCTCTTCCTCTCGTCTGTTTACTGTCTCTCTCTCTGGTGGCTCACTGATCATGAGTGACATTTAGCGACTCCTCAGCTGCTGTAGAAGCTTTGGGAGAGCGCCCGCTCCTTTTACAGCGTCCGTGATGCTCCCCAACAAATTGTGACACTAAGACTAAACGTAAGCTGGCAGCCGGCGTGTAAAGCATTCAGCTCCACAGACCTCGGACAGGTTTCTGTTTTCTCCCCTCGGCTTTCACTCCGCTGGCGTCCAGCTGGAGAATGTGTTCGTCTGTTGCTGCTGCAGGAGGAGGACGGGCCACCTGAAGTTACTGCTTCGACAACACCCACGACTACGACTGCTGCTGCTGCTGCTCCTGCCCTCCACCTCCCTCCACCTCCCTCCACATCCCTCCTACACCTGTCTCTCTTTTAACTGAGCCATTCAATTAAAGAGTTGCACATAAACTGGGTTTCCACAGCTGCCCCCACACAGGTTATTAAAAAACTTTGCTTCTTTCATGAGTGAGAGCGCCCTGAATCTCTGCTCACCTTCGCAGGAGGGATTCATTTTCCAATCCACTCGCCCTGTGTGATTAATTTTGGTTGAATTGTGAGGGAGGCAATTATTATTTCAAGTAATTTTAGGTATTGCTTAATATTCAGCGGTAACCCACGGCCATTCTTTAGACACTATATTAAGTATAAATCATGAAACATGGCGCGGCTGTAACAAGCACAGCCAGAGAGCTGATTAAGAAAAGTATTGCTCACAATGGAACTTCTTGTGATTCATGTTGCTGCTGAAGCCTCACACACACACACACACACACACACACACACAGTGTGTTACATGAGCTCAGTGGTTGAGCAGCCTCTCATATTAAGCTTCAGCAGGTCTCCTGTCCAACCCTTCATTACTGATGGCCCATTATGCGAGTGTGTGCCCCTCGGAGGCTGTGAAAGCAGCCTGATAACGAGGCCTGCCATTTAAAAGGCCACACTATTCTCACTGTGTCATGTCTTATTACAAACCACTGCCAAATTTGTTTACAGCCCTCTGCTGGCCTCGCAGCCCTCTTATCAAGACCTGTTTGTGCAGAGCCTCTGCAGCTCCGCCGCCTCCATCACAGGAGAGATTTCTACATTAGACTCAAGAGCTGCTGCACTCTATATTTTCCTTCCTCTGCAACAGCTTTTTTAGCTAAATCAATCTTGTTTCCACACAATTGCACAGATTGTAATCTATTCCAGCTAACGGAGAGGGAAACCTTGAAATAGAGCCATTCATCACAGAGTAAACAGCAGAGCAGAAGGAGCAGGAGAATGTTAAAGACAACACAACACAGACCGGAGCCGTCCCTGCTCCCCGTGCTCCTCATGACGATGTGACATTTAGGAGGGAGGTGTCTCGTCTTTGCAGGCCTAATTAACATTCCTCGTTACGCCAGCTGGAGACGGACGCCCTGCCAGAGCTGTCCTGTTTGTCCGTGAAGTTCTTCACTTCCTGTGAATGGAGCTGGCGCTCTCTGACTCTTCCCTCATGCCCCGAGGTCTTTATTGTGTGATGATGCACACAGGCTCTGCCAGTGTCGTCTCAAATGTTCCACTGTGGTCACTCTATTTGCCGTTGCCAGAGGTGTCAGGCGGTGGTAACCATGGTGACGGTGTTGGAGGTGTCAGAGCCCCGGGGGCACCGCAGATCTAACTACAAGAATCTGTCGTGCTCCGTGCACTTTCTCTTCCAGCTCTGTTACAGGCTTCAGACAAGTGTGGAAGAAACGTGTCACAGACACACGAGGCTGAAAGGATCATTTTCACCGTTATTAAATGTTTTTAAATATTTGTGTTGCACATTGAATCCACAGAGCCCTGCTCCACCTCCACGCTGTGCTTCGCCCCTGCTCATGTTCTAATCTCTGCATTAAAATAAGACTTGAGCTCATGTACAGTTTACGTCACTTACGTCTCCTGGAAGCAAAGTATCAACACAGTTGTGCCAAAACTTAAAAATTTAACTTTCTCCTCGTGCTTCATTCCTGCTAATGAAAAAATCTCTGCATCCAAATAAGACTTGACTCAGATTGTTCTTCTGTGGACACGTCTCCACAGCTGTATTATATCTACAGCCGTCACGTTACCATGACGCTCTGCACAGCGGCGTCTGAGTTGATGCTGGACGCTGACGGATGTTAACGTTCATGATTCAGTGACTTAATCTTCCTGATTCTTCTCATGTGTTCATGTGTTCATCACTCTTAGCTGTGCTGCTCTGTGTTCAGACACAAGTCTCATTCACTCTTTGAAAATAATTTGTTGTCTCCAAAAACAACAGATGATGACGTCTGTTTTTCATTGAGCCCGTCTGCAGTTGGAAGGAACAGGCTGATGTTGCAGAGTGCTCAGGTAGTCGACAGCCCCCTCAAAGTTTTAGTTTAGTTTATTTTCCAACTTATAAAACCGGCGAACAAAGTGGAGGCTGCTGATGATTTGCTGTGCAGCAGAGTTTTCTATGAGCGAAGCGTTTTAATCGTCAGTATCGCAGCTTGTTAATATTGGATTAATTGTGCAGCCCCTCAGGCGCACAGCATGGTCTCAGTACAGCAGTGCATGCTGGGATATCATTTCCATGTCATCAGTGCGGTTGGAAAGCTTTCTGTATCTTTTTGTGACTAAACAAACCGTTGAGATGTTTTTGAGATCTGCTGAACTGTGACTCACTGAGGAACTCTGACAGGAAGTCAGGCTGTCTGTGGCTGCTGCTAATGCTAATGCTAATGCTAAAGCTAAAGCTAAAGCTAAAGCTAACTACTCAGCTGCAGCTGAGAACAGATTCCTCTCAGACATGAACCTCAGAGCACATGATGAACTGTAGTTGTCTCACTGTCGTCACGTGTTTAAATCAGCTGCAGCCTGATTCTTGTCACAGCTTCGTGAACTGTGTGATGAAACTGTTTGATTCTGTTTAAGATGTTTTCTGATTGTTTCTCTGTATTCACTGTGCCCCGCCCCTTTTTTGTGATTTGGTTTGGTAGAACTAAGATGGCTTCCATTTGTAGGCCATTCAGTACTTTAAAACTACAACTCCCAGGAGGTGGAGCTTCTATGAAATGTAATGTCAGTTTAACATGATCATTTATTAAATTTACAAAAACCATGACTGCTTTTTAAAACTCGTATTTATCTGTTAGAGCAAGTTTGAAGTTGTTGCGTCTCCGTCTGTCGTCTCTGATGTTTCACACATTGCAGTGTTTGTGTCTGTAGTTCAATAACATAACGTTAGCCGTTCATGGTTCTCTCCTGCAGCCTGACTGGACGCTGTCGAGCTGCTTCAGTCAGAGCTGGTTGTTACTACAGGAAGTGATAACGTGACTTAAAGAGGAAATGAACTGATTGGTGTCATGCTTCTTAGATAACACAGTTTACAGTCTGTGGTCTCACTGGGGGAAGGTATCAAGTGTTTTCAAGTCAAAAGGCTCGAGTCACTGAAGTCACGAGTCATCGGTGTTAACTCTTTCAAATCAGACATCCCACAGACGGATGCAGGAAGTTGTTGTTTGCCTGATCCTGGATATATATTGATCTAATAAAAACCATAACAGATGGAGCATTCATTTTCCCGTCATCATGTCATGACCTCACGTCACCGTACGAGCCCTGCAAACATTTATTCTCCCAAAGGGGCTGCAGGAAGTTGCTCTCTGCATCATCCTGTATCTAACATAAAACTATGATAACTAGAACATGTTTTCTTTTTGCAGTGCAAAGATGAGGCCTCAGTCTCAGTCAGTAATGACGTCATTGCACCACAGGGAACGAGGCCTCAGAGGAACAAGGAACATCTTTTAACTAAAATACACATCATTTCTGGGGAGTTGAGAAAAGTTTAGTTTATGTTTAAAAATATGTTTTTATTTTGTAAAATCAGATGAAAAAATAACTGATTTTTGTATTATTTTATTTATTTATTCAATTCAATATTTTAAATAATTTTTATTTATTGAATTTTTCTGGTTTATTGAGTTTCATCAGCTTTGAGCTCAGGTTGGACAGTTTGTAGGGAAAAGAAGTGTGTGAGGACACTCCAGGAAATGACATCACAGTCAGCAAAAACATCATCGTAGGCCATGTTGGAGCGTTTCTGTTGCAGAGGTCAAAGAGTTAAAGTTGAGTTGCAGGTCTGTTTTTATTTTGTTGAGTCTCAAGTCGAAAGTCATTAAATCTGTGACTCGAGTCCGAGTCATGTGACATAAACCTTCTGGATTCATAAAGACGTGTTTATGACAGACAGTGGGCGGCAGCAGGAAGGAGAATAAAAATATAAATGAAGGACGAGAGCAGGAAGAGCGTCCTCTGTTTCCTGTCGTTCATGGTTACAGACACAGTGTGTTTAAAACATGCAGATTACAGACTGTACGTTTGTAGACGTGAAAGAAGGACTGAAGCCTCCTGATAAAACAGATTAATACAAACACAATGTGTTAGACTGTGGAACATTTATTCAGAGCCTCACACACACACACACACACACACACACACACACATTGTTGGCGCCAGTGTTGATCTCTGAACCTCAACCAAAGGATTCAGCGTCAAGCAGCTCACCACATTTGATCCACAATTCTCCAAAATAGCCAAAAAGCAGTGAATAAAGGGCGTCCTGCAGGTGTCAGCGAGTGTGTGTGTGCTGGATTGTGATTTATTCATCACCTCAGTGTTTGGCTGCTTATCAGCAGCGCAGGCATCTACTGAGCCGGTGGAGATGACAGAATCGCAGGGCTCGCTGTGCCGGGCTGAATCTCTGAGCCTGGAACAAAAGACGATGAAAATGAGAGTGGCAGCAGCAGCGGCAGCGCGGGGTTGGGGGGTGTTGTCACTCGTGTGAGAGATAGATGCCACACCGAGGCCGGGCTGAAAGTGGGACAGCTCTCAGAAGGCGGCGGAGCGACGAGGGGCCCAGATAGCAAATAGCCTCTGTTTGTAGATGTCAGCGGTGTGGGCAGGTCTGATTCAGCACTCGGCTCGGTTTCAGGCCTCCAGACGTGGCGCTCTGATAAATAATAAGCAGGAGTGGTTTGGTTTGATGTTGGGAGCCCCTCCTCCGCCGTCACTTCACATCAAACTCTCATTTCCACTGTAGGTGGAGTTTTCTCCCGCTGGTAGTAAATTCCAGTGACATTTCATCGCCTTTGATTTCCTTGATTGTGTTCTCCACCTCGACTGAAAGCAGCCTGTGAGTGTGTGCAGGTCTCTGCAGACCGTCTCCACTGATCAATTCCTCAGCCCATCTGTCTGCCAGGCTTATTCACAGGGCCGCGCAGTAGGCCAGACCAGCCCTCGCCGCAGGAGTCTTCATTAAAGCCGTCCTCCCCCCTCCTCCTCCAGCTCTCCCCGGGCCTGGGGAAACTTAATGAGAAGATTCGATCAGCTGGCGCCCCCGACTTCCTCAGCTCCATTTATCCCAGCCCTCATCTTCCTCAGCTCCATCCCCCCGTTTATCCCAGCCGCCGTCTTCCTTTGCTTTGACTCATTCACGTAGACTAACAGTGACTCGTCAGTCCCGTCCTCCTCGGGGTCAGTTTAGACCTGAGCTGCTGTGTCTCCTGAACCACAGAAACATTCTCTTCATTTTATCATCTGAATCCAAACTTTCGGGTTGGTTGGGTGTCAGCAGGTTGTCGGCTCTGAGCCCCGTTACACTGCCTGTTCAGGGCGAGAATATCTCGCCGTTATGCCGCGTCACGGTTCTGTGTAAAAGGGACAGCTGGCAGGAAGGGATCAGGGACGAGAGTGGCGTTTTGACGACATGTTATATGTGCGACCACCGCTGGAGATTTGAAAAGCAGCTGTTAGCAGTTAGCAGCTAACTCAAACACTGAGGGCCAGGAGCTCCTTAACCTCCGAGCAGAGGACGAGATCAGCCGCCATATAACAGGGACGCTAAATGATTGTTATTGACATGTGATGTCATTGTTATTGTTTATAAAGAGCTGCTGACACGTATGTTATATGTCACACTAGAGGCCGACGCTGTTGTGTTACATGTCACGCCTCTTTAGATTCTGTGATGTCATCATGCTGTCTGACATCACACACTGGAGCCACATGATGCTGCCGTGGTTTGGTTCTGTGTAAACATGTAAAGGCGGCATAAAGAAGGGACCTGGCAGCAGCTCTATTCACCCTTTCACTGTGTGAATGTGTGATTAACTTAACCGTTGGTTCATTCATGTAGAAATATAACGCTCCGTTTCTTCCACCAACAGGGCTCTCATTTTAGTGTAGAGCGTCAGACTGAATTTACCAACGCACCATGTCAGGTCACTTACTCTCCGGGACCGCCAGTGTTACTTGAATAAGTAAACACTGACCAACGGGACCAGACTGGCCGACCCGTATGCTCTCACTCAGTGGATGGATGATGTCACAGGAAGCCAATCTTACAAAGGAGGACCACACTTGTTTGTTTTGCTATGGAAGCTAACGTTAGCTAATGTGCTAAAAAGTTAGCGTTCCAGAGAAATCCAATATTCCTCTTAATCCCTCCCCAGTTTCTGATGAGGTGGACATGATAACCCTTAATACACATAACCTTATTCATCCCTACAACAGGAAATACTTTTTCCCTAACCTGATATGAAGTGTGCGCTGCACATGTGAGCATTTTTGATGATGGCCTCCGTCCAGTCCTTTGGTCTTATCACATTTAACCATAGTTGTCTTTGTTTTTGTTGACGGGCAGTGGCGGCTGGTTTTGAGCCATGACTCCTTCTATTCTGGCTCCCAATAACACAACAAGACAAACACATTTTAACACTCCTATGGAGCCTACAGCCCTGTGGGGGAGAGGCAGCTGCACCTCCAGCTGATAACATGATGTCGGCCCTGAGAGGGTCTACAGCGCCATCTGTGTGTAAAAAGAGCTTCAGACTCTGGTGTCATGTTGGTACCTGGAGTCAGTTTATACGTCAGAGTCATGACTGATCTGCTGAAACAGTCTGAACACTGAAACTGCTGCTGGTCTGAAGACGCGTCAAATAAAAGATCTCAAACAGTTCCCAGATATATGAACGCTCTCCTCTACCTGTGTGTGTGTGTGTGTGTGTGTGTGTGTGTGTGTGTGTGTGTGTGTGTGTGTCTCAGTTGTTGTGCCAGAGAAATGGATTTGCAGTGATGGATGGCAGCGGTGGCCCTGTACAGGTCTCAGCCTGTTGCTGAATCACAGCTTTAAACTAATTTTGTGGGCACAGCGGAGCCGTTGTGCTTTGTGCCCGAGCTCTGGGCCTGGCTCGTCTAACCGCCCTGCTGAAGCCTGCATGCCAATTACCCCCACCACCCTGCCAAGAGGAGCAGGCAGAGCGGGGAAATAAAGAAGTATTTGCTCACTGGCTGAGACAAACACTTTGCTTTAGTGTCCCTGTTGTTCACAGCTATAGGCAGCAGGGACGCAGCGTCCTACAGACGACCTCTGACTTCGTCTGTGTCCTGTAGGAATGGTTTTGGATGATCAGATAGCTTCCACACATCCTGACGTGCTCTTGTTCTCTGAGCGTCAGATGTGTCCTCACTGTGCACACTTTGCCTCGGACGTGCTCAGCAGAGCGATGGGAGCGAACGCTGAACTGAAGGGACGTCAGAAAGAAGCTCTGAGCCACAGAATTAATTTTAATCAAGACATTTTTCCTTTTTTAATTTTCGCTGGCTGGTTGCACTCTGTGCAGGTTTGGAGATGTGACTGGAAGTGTGTCTCTGGGGAGCTGTGTTGAAGTGAAGGTCCACGCTGCAGCAGAGCACAGAGGTTTGGTTTGAGGGCATGATGTTGACCTTTGTGGCCTCTGACACACTTTGACTTATTGCTGTGCACTGGTCTGCCTCCTCAGGGCGCTGAACTGTCCTCTCCTCCTGCTTTGAAACCTCTTTATGGCAGCTTACATACACAAGTTAAAGCCAAGAGAGAGTCACAGGTTTGATGTGGTCAGAGGGCAGAGATGGAGACAGCATCATGTGCAGTATATATGAAACCAAAACTCTGATCCTCTCTCAGTGTTGGACAGCGTGACTCTATGAGATGTTTGCTGCAGCAGCTGCAGATCTCAGTCATGTCAGTGCTGCTGAACAAACAGACACAGTTAAAGGTGTGTTTAGGAGCTGTGTACCTGACTCAACTTCCCCCCTGGTGGCATTGTTGTGTCCTTACATGAGTGTGCAAAAGTCGCAGCTCTTTCAGACTTATGTTTGTTATTTAAGCTTAAGGGAGGAGTATACAACTTTAAATCAAAGATTTAAAACAAAAAAACCTCCGAACACAAGATTTCTTGAAATTTATTTAAATGTAATGGATATTTTTTTAGATTTTAATTAGAAACAAATTAAGTTTTAAATTAAAAAAGTTGACTTCAATCAATCAATCAATCAATTTTATTTAAAAAGCCCAATATCACAAATCACAATTTGCCTCACAGGGCTTTACAGCATACGACATCCCTCTGTCCTTATGACCCTCACAGCTGATCAGGAAAAACTCCCCAAAAAAACCCTTTAACAGGGAAAA
>NC_065511.1:44443075-44480429 GCF_006386435.1 Epinephelus moara
AGGCTCTGGCTCCTGATCTACTTTTGGAGACTTTAGGGACCACGAGTAACCCTGCGTTCTCAGAGCGCAGTGTTCTGGTGGGATAATATGGCACTATGAGCTCACTAAGATATGATGGAGCTTGACCATTTAGAGCTTTATAAGTTAACAGTAGGATTTTAAATTCAATTCTGGATTTTACTTAAAGATATTTTTATAATTTTTTTGATTCAAAGATTTTTTTTTTCCATTTTGAATTGAAATAAATTTATAAATTTTTGATTTTTTTTTTTTTTTTAAAGTTAACATTTAAGAATTTTAATATTTTTACATTTAAAGAACCTTTTAAAGAGCACATGCACACACTCCAGAGTGTTTGGAACCATTTCAAACTTTCTTTAAAAAGCTTTAAATTACTGGATTTTGTATTTATTTTACCGCCGAGTGTAAAGAAGAACATTCATCTTCCAAAAACTGTAAAAACAGAAATCATAGTTGGATTTCTCTAATATCTGACGTTCCCTGAACACATCACGTGTGACGAAACTTCTGCCTGGAAAAATTTGAGCTTTTGATATTTCGTCAAAATCACTTTAATCTACGTCTTAAACTTGTCCAAAAATGAAGTTATTTACAGTGGAGGGAGGCTCATGGATTTCCCCCCCGTCACTGAGGGAGGGTCACACTGATAATGATAAACACAGAACAGTCCCTAAGCTGATCCAAACAGTGTCCTGCTGGTGTCTCCTCCATCTTTAGCAGCAGACAGACGACCAGGGTGCAGCGCTGAGTGACCTCAGACCTGTTTGTGTGTGTGATGCATGAAGATGAACGCAGCCGTCAGATGATGAATCGCAGCTCTCTGCTATGGGAAAGAGGCGCTGCAGACATGGCGCCATCATCAATCAGGAGGAAGAGCGCTGTAAAGTCAGACAGACAGACAGACAGACAGACAGACACTGAACATTCAGAGTCTCGTGCAGCGTAATCAGCTGTTCTCACACGGGTGTGACATCATCATATCCACCTCACAGTTTCCTCTTTTCACTCAGACGGGAATATCAAGGTCTTAATTAGGGAGACACCTGGGAGCTCAGTTTCACACCTCGTCACCAGAGCCCAGCAGAGCTCCCTGACAGTGAGGCTGACGCTGCTCAGGACACGCTGCGGCGCCCCCGGTGGAGCGACGGTGTGCTGCAGCACGGTCGCTCTGCTCACACAGGTTCATGGGGCAAACACAGGTGAACAAGGCAGGTGTTGCTCCCAGGTGACGGGTTGAGTCTGAGCACTGAAAGGTTTCTCCTGTTTCCTCCTCTGCGGCTGTTTGTTCTTCTGTCGTTTGTTCTTTTTCAAAACCAGAGCTGGAAAATAAAAAATGTGTCTGAACTTTAAAACCAAAAAAATCCCAAATCTGAAAAATGTATTTACCAAAGCCAATAAATGTGATCGTCTTTCTTTTTTAGTAATTTTCCTTTGCTCATTGAAATGATGACAAAACAGGATCTCATCATCATCATCATCATCATCATCATCATCATCATCATCATGATGTGGTGGAGACGTGCACAAACTGTCTGATACCAACAATCACCAGTGGATAATGGCTCACAGTGATGTTGGTGTTTAATGTTTCTACATTGTCCTTATGTATAAGTTGAAACTTAACATTTCAGCGTTGCCGTGGTAACGTGTGGTCATTATGGTCAGAGAGAGTTCATGTTTTGTATTAAAATACTGTTTGGGGCCAAAATATTGCCGGGAAAGCAACAATGTCTCCTTGAAAAAATGGTGTCTTTTTGTGGCGGTATCCACGGCAACAGGCCCCACAAAACACCCACGATTGGAATTTAATAAAGCCGATGGAAACACACCAGTGACTCACCAAAACACAGCTGGGTGTCTTGTTTGTTGTTGTTGGTCTTTAACAGTCGGCTCACCTTGAAATATACAGTGGTTGTCCACCAGCGACCTCGGTGACCTCCGCAGACGCCGCCATGTTTACATCAGGTGACGGCGGTGCTTCAGAGAGCTGGTGATGAGGGCGAGCAGCAGCACGGTCAGGTGTCAGATCTGTGCACTGTGACCTGAGAAATACTTTCACAAAGAGTCACGTGATGTCACTGCACACGGATTGGTTGTTCATGACGTAATGTTATCCAGGGAAATATGAGGTGCATCCCTGGATGTGTCCACGTGAGTTTTCTGCGTCCTTTGAGATTTGGGCGTGTGATGGACGCAGGACGTGTCCCCGACAACATCACAGGTTTTGGCAGAAGAAGGTCGTCTGTTAGAAACTCACATTATTTAACTCCCGTCTGAACTTCAGACGAGTTTCTGAGAGCGTTTTCTTTCCTGACTGAAGCACTTTCTGAATGAAACCTGTTTCAGAATCTAAATCTCAGTCAGACTCTTCTTTGATCCGACATGCTGTGACCTAAGTCATAAAATCAGGATAGTTGACGCTGTGTTTCGTGAAGGTAAAGTTCGTCTGTCGACATTAAAGACACGAAAAGGTTAAACAGATTTTATTCATGTGTTCCAGCACCACATGATCCGTCCTCTTCCTGTGTCCTCTCTGTACCAGCGGCACCTTCTTCTGGCTCACAGGATCTAGAGAAGCTCCGTATCTCTTGCTCTCTGTTCTGTCGTCTCTCCCGTCCTGTTGCTACCCTCTCATTCTCTCAGCGTGAGGTCGTCGAGTCGTGGCAGTCGTGGCGGTGGGAGGTGTGGTGTAACCCCGGCTGTTTTGGCAGATAAGCCTCAGCCTGCCCACCTGCTCCCCGCTGCTCGTCAGCAAAATAGGACTCGCGCTGTCACAAACATTCAGTCGGCAGCAGAAGTTTGTCACCTCGACGGATCCACTGCCACCGCCTCACTGCTTCCTATTCTCATCCCTGCGAAGGATGGAGAGCGTCCAGATGTCTCTGGAACAAACAGCAACTGCTCCCTGTGGCCGTCTGTGTGAGAGTCTGTTCCTCTGACCCTGATTCCACCAGGATCGTCTCTGGAGGTCAGGAGGTCACCTTTAACAACAGACCAGGTGACGAACTGATCAGTCAGTCACCTGATCAGTTCAGGTGACTGACTGATCAGGTGACTGACTGATCTGTTGAATCTTAATGCAGAATCATTTCTGACTTCAGCTTCTCAGGATTTTCACTTGAGGATTTTCTGTTTGTGTCTTTGAAATCTTCATAAGTTTGATTTTTTTTTGGATTTGATCGGACACACGTTTGTGTTCTCGTCCTGTGTGGTCAGGCCGAACTGAACGATCCAAACCTGTGTGTGTGTGTGTGTGTGTGTGTGTGTGTGTATTAGGGCTGTACCCAAATATTTGGATATTCAGTATTCGTTTCTATGGGTAGGTATTCATTATGAAAATTTGGTATTCGATATTCGTTTTTTATTTACTTTTTTTTAATTATTATTATTATTTATTTTATTTTTTTTACATATTGTTTTGGTGCTAAATGTAGTCTTTTTGTTGTTGGTAAATGTAGGTTATCAATAAAAATCAAAACTTTTAAATTGCATTGTTAAAAATGTGAAAATATAGTATAGCCTACCAACTGAGCTTGTGCGCACGGCACGCTTGAGCGCATCCGTCTGAGGCTGTGGATCAATGCCAAGTTTTACCACTTTATCACTATTCCCTCTAACTTGTAGCTGTTTTTTCGTTATCTTTTGAATTTAATATGAATTATGGAACCGTTTTTGTCAACGTTTGTTTCCCCCGTTTTGTACAATAAATTATTGTTTAAAGTTTCAACAAGTTTCTTTTGGAGTGCGTGACACAAGTGTGTTTTGGAAACGACTGCAGACTGTCACCTGCTCAACGCATCAGTACCTTCAGATGCCATGACAGTAATAGATTATAGATTAATAGTCACCTCTGATGATCCAATCAGGGCTGCTGTCAGGAAGGCGCTCCCTCCCCCGGGCGCTCGCCGCTCCTTCTGATGTCACTGTGTGAAAGCTGTCGCTGCTCTTCTTCTGGTGTTGGCAGCGAGTCTTGGGGCTCACCTGGAGCCCACCTGGGGGCCCCGCAGCCTCTCTGAGCTCCTCTCATCACACTGTTGCTCTCCAGCTCTGCTTTATATTCACTGACTCTGTTGTGGCGCTCACGTAGGCAGCAGCGCTCACTTTCCCTCGTTCCTCCTGAGACTTAATGTTTCCTGTTTGTGAGGCTTCAATAAGAATCACTTAATGTGGTGCGAGAGGAGCGACGGACCCCTGCTTCTTCACAGAGGACTGAAGACGTTCCAGGAATAGGAGCAGCCCAACATCTCCTCTGCCTGTCTCACAGCCTGTCTCTCAGCCTGTCTCACGGCCTGTCTCACAGCCTGTCTCACAGCCTGTCTCACAGCCTGTCTCTCAGCCTGTCTCACAGCCTGTCTCCTGCTCCTCTGTCAGGAACAAAACGCTGAGTTTCTTTCAGGTCACGTCTCCTTCATCCTCGCCGTCCTTGGGACGCTCGCTGCCCCACCTTGAGTGGTTTTATATATATGTGGGGTTTGATTCGGAGAGCTCGTCCTCGCCGCTCCGGCCAACGCGGCTGCACTCTTCCTATGATGGTGGGGAGACGGATGATGGAGAGAATGATCCTCGTGGCGCAGACATCAGTCAAGCTGACAAATGGCAGCCCCAAACTTGGAAAGCCATTAGCAAAGCGAGGCGGGAGTGAAGCCGGGCCAAGCCCCACTCATTTCCATGAGTCCCCCCTTCCAGCGCGCAGCCTCGTGCCAGGCCCCGACATGGCGGCGGGTGTTAGCACCTCCTCTCTGTCCCTTCTGGCCCTCGCAGCCAGCGTGTTGACGTCGGGCCGAGCCCCGACCATTAATGAACAAACCCTCCACAGAAACATGAAGGGGCCGCCTGTCTCTTCATTCCTCTGCTCTGACTCACGCAGCTGGCAGCAAGCTCTGTGAGATGAAAATAGGTGCTGCGACTGGCGTTATGGATGTGTACAGTTTGTCAACACTGATGTCATCACTCAGACGAGGATCTGGATTCAGAGCGTCACTCTGTGCTGATGCATCTGTGAATCTGCAGTTTGGAATCAGTTTGATTTTGAATCTGATTTTCACTTCACGGACGCAGCGTAATATTTTTTTTCTGTGAGCTCACACAACCAGGTCAGAGGTTAGCCGTTCAGCACGGAGCAGAAAACACATCAGTGGGCGGCCGCTGTGTTTTTCTATTTGTGTCTGTGTTTCAGCAGCTGCTTGGTGTGTGAAGGAAATAATGTTTGTTTTAGTTCAAACAGGAAGAAGGAGGCAGGAGGGAGGAACGTTAGCTCCTCTAAACGCTGACACACTCTGCTTATAAAACACTGAAAACACTGAGAGAGGTTCTTAGGATCACGTCTGATTCTGTGTCTTTAAAACGAGTCAGAATGAACAATGTGACGTAAACAACCACCGACATTCACCCATGTTCACCCTGTTCTTTCTTCCTAAACGTGACCACGTGTGTGTTGTTGAAGGAAAGAAACATCAGTTGGTGGTGTTGTGCTGACGTAGTGCTTTTATTTTGAAAGAGACTGTATGCAAACTGTACATTTCCTGTGAAAACAGAAGTGTATTTTGAAAACAGACAATGCATGTAACAGGCTGAAGTTGACACGGCGTCCCAGAACGTCAACAACCAACACACCCAGGGTACCTTGGACATCATATGTGGACGTGGAAAGTCCATGACCAAACGTGGACATGTGACGAGGTCACAGTGAGGATGTGCTGATGTCAGAATGACAAATAGACGATGATTGATTGAAGATGAAGATGAAGGGATGATGATGATGCTCTCACAGCAGAGACGAGTCCAGGAGAGATGTTGTGGTGAAATTGTCCGTTATAGACGAGGAGGAAATTGGCATCATTACAGAGCGTGATTACAGAGAGCTGGTAAACAAAACACTGAAGTGTGACATGTCTGAGCTGAGAGCCATTGCCTCATCGTGGCAGACTGAGAGTGTGTGTGTGTGTGTGTGTGTGTGTAGGAATGTGACACACAGAATGCGGCCCTACAGGAAGTGTCCGGATGCTGATGGAGATAGAGCAGGTGGAATGTGGTCCGACTCCCCTCTGACCACCCACAGGTGTTGGTGAGCGTGCAGAGCTTTAACCTGAGAGCAGACAGGAAACTACTTCCTGTGTAGAAACATGGATTAAAACATGATCGTCCTGACGCCAGTGTGGAGCTCTGAATATTAGACACTAAGTGAGTAACGATCATTTTTGTCTCTGTTTTTGTTTCTGTGTTGGAGCTCCTGAGCGGTTTCTGCCTTCGACACGTGGCAGGCTTGAGCTCTGGACCACACTCTGTCAGCTCACACAGACACACAGCATCGTGGGCTTCATCACAGTTTAATTTGTAATCTGCATTATTTTGACTTAATGGACTCAAATGATCACGTCTGACTGTCAGACTATCAGGACTGATGTTCGAGTCAAACTGCTGTGGTTTCAGTCAGAAACATGGAAAAAATCAACGAGCAGCTTGAGATGTCAAATTGCAAATAAATAAATAAATAATACAAAATGTTATTTTTTAAAAAACGAGGGAAGAAAGAAAACAGCTTGAGGAAAACTATATTTATAATTATTACTTTTACATTTAAAAATGATGTCACAGAATTATTATTATTTTTTTCCTCATTTGTTTTTTACTTTTTTAACTAATGTTCTTGTTTCTAAGTTTCTTTTATTTGTACTAATTTTTTGCTGTTTTATTTTTTTGTTGCTCGTTGCCTTCTTCACGTTTTTAAAAGACATGGAGTCAGTTTGCTGTCGGCTTTAAAGGGTTAATATGTGACGTTTCCTAAAAGTAGTTTGTGACCTGGTCTGGTCTGATCTCAGAGGCTGAGCAGGGTCAGGTCAGAACCTTGATGGGAGGCCGCCTGGTGCCGTCAGTTTGGGGCAGCTGAGGCTCAGGATGTAAAGCGGGTCGTCCACCAATCCGAAGATCGGTGGTTCGATCCCCGGCTCCTCCTGTCTGCATGTTGAAGGATCTTTGGGTGAAATACTGAACCTCAAACTGCTCCTGATCCATCAGAGGGTCAGAACCTGAGGAGCAGGCGTCACGTTAGCTTCAGCCTCAGTGTGTGAATGTGTGAATGTGACTCGTAGTGTTAAAGTGCTTTGAGAGGTCTGAAGACTAGAAAGGTGCTGAACAAGTGCAGGTCCGAGTCCATTGTTTTAAATACTGTTATATTCTATAAACTATGAAGGCTGAAGAGTTTATTTTCTGTGAAACAGCTCATTTCATAGAATATGAACCTCGACATGTTCTGGTGCTCCGACGACCAAAGAACGACTGGTTCATTTCATGTGTTTAAGTTTGACGGTTTTTTATCAAAGAGAAAGAAAAGTTTGTTTAATTAGTGTTAATGTAGATTTATGTTTCAGTTTCACATGATCCAAGAACTCAGTTACCAAAATGATGACGTGATTATTTACCAAGTTTCTGCTGCTTGTTTGATTTTCTGTTCTGTTAATGCGTCTGAATTTATCTTCGCTGGACTCTGGACTCGCTCGCTCTGAATTAACAGTGTCCTGTACGCCCATGCTCCCTGTGTACGCCCGTGCTCCCTGTGTACGCCCGTGCTCCCTGTGTACGCCCGTGCTCCCTGTGTACGCCCATGTTCCCTGTGTACGCCCATGCTCCCTGTGTACGCCCGCTCCCTGTGTACGCCCGCTCCCTGTGTACGCCCGTGCTTCCTTCATCAACACTAGCTGTTTGGTGTTGTTTTGGTTCGACTGCCTGAAAGGAGGAAGTGACGACAGACACAGAAACTGTCACAGGACTGAAACTAAACAGAAAAGAAACATGAAACTGGACAGTTTGATTTGTGTCTGTCTGACTGACGCCTGACATCCTGCAGCAGATGAAGAAACTCACCTGGAGGCTGAGTTAAAGCAGCTTTCTTTCTTTCATTCCTTCACAGTGAAACATTAGTTTGTGTCTGAACGTCTGTTCGCAGGAAGTGAGTCAGTGAGTCATGTGACTGAGAGCAGGAAACATTATACACAAGCAGCCTCCTGTATTCAGATCTGATGTGAGTGCTGGTCATCGGCAGGTCATCGGCCCCGCCCACCAGCAGGCGCTAAACTACTTGTGGCTGGACGCCGTCTCTGTGAGGGATTTTAAGACAATATGAAATCTCATCTCGCACCTCAATGCCTTGTTTACTGACGAGCTCTGCTCGTCGGGAAACGGCCAAACGGGAGCTTAAGAGTGTGTCCGTGGGGGAAAAAAGGGATGGCGTTGACAAGGCAACGGGAGCTCATTATCTCGTCGTCTATGCCGGTCCACGGCGTGCCATTGATGGGTGCCAGAGGAGAGTTTGGAGCAGACAGATGGGGTTGCACCCTGTGTTTCACACAGAAGACGACTGAGCAGGAATAACACGTCCATGAAAATGACATGTCGGCGCTGTAATCCTGGATTACCTGTCTGCCTCACTCTCCTTCGCCGTGCGTCTGCGTGTCGCACGTTCCATATCAGAGCAGATAACAAACAGTGGCTCAGCCTCGGCTGCTGCTGGGAGACTGTGTTTGATCCGTATTGTCAAGATACAGAATGTGTGCAGCCAGCAGGAGCTCGACTGTCTGCCTCCTCTCATCCTCTGCTGACCGCTCTCTGACAGGAAGTGTGGCGTGGGGACAGGTGAGGCCGTGGAGCTGTGGGTCATCTGGTACATTTTATCTGCTGATCTCAGGTATGCAAACTGTCTGTGCTGCAGTAACCGGCGTCCACTGATGTACAGAAGGCGTGAAGACGCAGAGATAAACATCAGAAACACCAGTTTTATGATCACTGCATGTGTCAGCTGTTGTCTCTCTGCTCACCTGAGAAGGTGTGTCAGTGAACGCCTCACTCAGGAACAGAAAACGAGGGAAATCAGTTTCAGTTCAAGTTACTGCTCACTGCTCGCTGACCGAGTGATTTGGTGGAAAATGGAAGATGTCTTGAAAACTAAGATTTGCCAGGGCTCCACATCAACGCCTGGAGTGAGGAGACTCTGTGCTGGGTCTCATGCAGTTATCTGATTGGTTGAGTACAAAAACAAAGTGATGTCACATTATGTGGAAATAACCTGTGAGTCGGTCTCACCATCAACTGTCAAACAGCACTGATGAGACAAATCTGACACAGCAGACGTTAACTCTGCTCAGACATGTCATACACAACATAACGTCAAATATCTGTAAAATGCTGCAAATGAGAAACTCACCTTGTTTAGCACAGAAGCTAACGTTAGCCGTCGTGCCGCTGCGGTGCGATCGAGTCTCTTCCAGAGGTTTTATAATCAGCCTTGAGCTGAGACGTCTTCACGGAGACTCAGTGAGACAATCCATGGTGATTAAACCCCACACTGAGTGTCCTCTGATCATTGATCTGTTCTGAGCTGAAAAATGTTTAACTTTGGGTAAAATGCTGCGCTCGTCACTGTCACCGTCCAATCACAGTGGAGAAGGGGCGGGACAACAAACACAGCAAAGACCAATAATCACAGAGGACAAATACTGTGCTGAACAACAGCTGTCACTTTTCAGCTGGTCCTTCACACGGCCTGATGACAGCAACACCAGCGACTGTCCGACCAATGAGCAACAGACAACATCGACCGACCAGAGGGTGGCGGTCCTGTTCATCACTGAGGAACATTTAAAGTCAGGATCATGAGACCACACAGACAGTTTCATGATGATCTCAGTTTGACAAACACAAACAATCTGAATTTCAACTTCTGGCTTCAGTGATGAAGTCAGAACGTTTTTCCTTTTTACTGCTGCTGGATTTTCTTTACAGTCTGAACTGAAGCTTGAGCGCAGAAACACACACCAGGCCGAGCCCACTGCTCTCTGTGTTTGTGTTCATCTCCAGCTCTGGTTGTGCCGCAGCTAACGGCTGTAAGTGGTAGTCAGCATTGTTATATTCAAACTTGATGAGTCAGATGTTCGTCACATTGAAGTTTCAGTTTGGTCCATTTCTTCAGGTGCTTGTGTTGAAAACTGCAGTTGTCACAGATTACAGAAGGTGTGGAAGAAAAACTTGGAGACTTTTCAGCACACGCTCAGAGAGATGTACATCAGCAGCAGCGGCGGTGGTGGCTCTGTGGGTGAGCTCGCTCCTCAGAGATTGCCTTGGACCGCTGCCACCGGTCAGATTACAGCCACAGTAGTCTGGATGAGAAAAACCTCCAGCGCCTTTGTTCAATCCCCGTCCTCAACATTTTATTTCTAGAGAGTAACAACTTCTTGTGTGAAAGCTTGCGAGCTGTTTACGCTCCCGTCTCTCAGCAGCCAATCTTTCTTCTGGTGATGTGTTGTGCGGCAGTGTTTACCCACGGCTACGTCTGCTGTTTGCAGGAAGTGAGTGGGAGAAAGAGATTTAGTGTTTTTTCCTGTTGATGATTTGCATGGTTTTGGTTCGTAGCTCTGTGGCAGCCTGCAGAGGTTTTAGTCCTGTGTATTTGGCACAGATCGTCCCTCAGCTCAGATATTTGACATGTTGGGTTCCTTGAAGGAGGCAGCTCGCTCCTCACGTCTCTGCATCGTATGTGAATGTCACATCTTTTGTCCAAGGGCACAAAAACCCTGCAGAAGATGATGAGCAGCGTTCTTTATGCTGAGTTGAACAATAGAGCACTGACAATAAAGCTGTGATTACAGAAACCAGTCATTAAATCTAACAGGAGCAGAATGTGTACAGACTGACCTTGTGACTTCAAAGACCAGCACAGAAAATACGACATGTGATTTGTCTGAACGGTCCCGTACAGCTCAGGTACACATTTTCTCTTCTGTCTCAGTTTATGTTGCAAACATGTTGAGCACAAAGCAGCTTTTTGTTGGTATTGTGTTGTGATGCTGCAGAAATAATGCATCAGCTCTTTATGTTGCAGAGACACAACAGTGACATCATCATCACAGACACGTTCATTAAGTCCAGCTCTGACATGTGAAGCCTTCAGAGGACACGAGCTCACAGCTGGGTTTATTCAGGCTGTCTTTACACACGTCGTCTGAAGTCTGCAGACACGGATCAGACCGCAGTCTTTACTGAGGACAGGACCAGTCTCTCTCTCAGTGCCTTGCTCAAAGGCCTCTCTAAAGATAGCATGAAGTAACGTGGCAGGGTTTGAATTATGGCAGAGAGGTCAGGAGCTGGCCTCCATCATGGCCGCTGCCCGCTGGGTTTGTTTCCATGCAGGACAGAGACATGATGGATAATATGTGGAGAGATGTGAAGGTGTGAAAGGATGCAGCAGCAGCTGGTGGAGATCTGTGGATGGAGTCATGTGTTTGATTTAGATCATCTGGACTGTTGTCTGTGTGTCAGAGATGAGCTGTCAGGTTCACCTGTGCAGATCCTCATTTAGACAAACAGCTTTTTCTGTCTGTGGAATTCTTTACCTTCAGAATTTAAACTGGATCCTGATTTCGATCTCGTTAAACTCAAACTGAAACAGTTTCTAAGAGGAATCAGTGACGCAGTCATAAATAATTTGGAGCTTCCTATTCTGTGGTGCTAATTATGTATCACAGTTTGTGTCTTGTTCTGTCTCTACTTTTATTGTTGTGACTCCACACTGTCACCTGTGTTTTTGTATCTTAAGGCCCAGCTGGGGACGAGCATTGCAGACTAGCTCAGGCTGTAACTGCTGTGGTGTGACATTTATGTGTGCTACATGCTTGTTCCTATACAGAGAAACATTCAGTCAATAAGTACATCATCAATAACGGCCTCAGGAGGGCCCACACACACGGCCACTGTGACATTAGCTTTTGCTCAAATGTGGAAAACATACAACTACCAGAATGCACTGCACCACACCAGACCAATAAGCACTCCTGCTGGTGACCTAATGCAAGTTCCTGGTCCTAAAACAAAATGGCAGCCAGCTCGTAACAAACAATCTCATATGACAGCCAAACAGTCTCTAAAATATGATTCTGAAAACACTGCAGGAAGAAAAAGACACGTAGTGACAGAAACTCAGTTTTACAGTACGACAAATCACATAATCATTATTATTATTATTATTATTATTATTATTAGTTACAGTAACACGTGAAGGATGGAAACAGACGGGTTTATTTGGTTCAATAAATGCTTTGATGTGTTAATACTGTAACTGAAATCTGAAGTCTCCATGTTGGAAATAACTAAACTGAAGGTCAGAGTCAAAGACCACTCGCCTTTTCCTTCAGTAAGCAAATGTACACAATGTGATGTATGTCAGATTGACTCCACAGTGTACCTTTAAACCTGTTTACTGCTGTGGTTCATATCTGATCAGTGCTGCTTAGTTTAATCTCAGTTTACTGAGTGTGAGATCTGCTTCTGTCCCATGTGTCTGCGGTGCACGTACCAACATGAGGAAGTACGATCAGCTGCAGTGAAACATGTCATCAGGTGAATTCTTTTCACTGAGAGATGAGCAGGGAGCTCAAGATGGAGGGACGTCTGGCTCAGTTCACTCACACACACACTAACACCATCACTGTGACGATGCTAACCTGGACGACAATCAGCAAATTATCTCTTTAAGTTATCATGAAATGAATCACGTGTGAAGCTGACGCAGCGCTCGGCGTGTGTGTTCAAGACGTCTTGATTTGAGGAGGCTGAGTGTTTCCTCTCTTACAGGACCTTTACTGCTGCTCCACCTCGCCTCGCCGCTGAGTCTCTGTCAGATCACATGATGTTTACTTCTGACATTTTCCAATTTAGCTGTCAAAGTTAGAGGAAGGACGGACGGAGAGAAGAAATACCAACACACACACAGACACACACACACACACACACACTCTCACACACACACACACTCACACACACACGGCGTGCTGTGTACACTGTTTGGCCAATAAGATCTCAGAGCTCCACTAAAGCAAATCAAATGTGAGCAGACATTCATCCGTCCAAAGTGATGCGTCACTCTCAGTGGGAGGGAGACAATCGCAGTAATTGTGAAGAGGAAGCTGACAAGATGTAAAAACAATGGCCGTGTGTCTCAATCACACACACACACACACACACACACAGAGTGAGGAACATATTTGTGGTCGCCTGGTGTTTGCGTTGGTCTGTGTGTGTGTGTGTGTGTGTGTGTGTGTGTGGTGTAATGTGGTCTTTAATAAAGACACAGGTTGGCAGATCGGGAGTGTCAGTGCATGTGGCGTGCAGCCTCTTCAGGTGATTTATGAGCGCGCTGTGAGGCTATTACATTCTGGGCCCAGTCGTGTTCAGTGAGGCTGTTCAGTGAGGCTGATAAGAGCAGCCCACCTCTGCAGGTACGACGTTTAGTTTCACTGGAATATCTCTGCTGTTTGATAAAGGAATTAAAGACGAGCAGAGAATCTAATCACGTCGTCTGCAGCTGCAGCTGGAGCTCCTCTATTAGGTTAGCCTTCCTGCTTTTGTCCTTCAGAGTGTGTGGAGCATGTTGGAGGGACAGCGGCTCAGATCTGTCTGCATCGTCACTGAATTACAAATGTTCCACCTCTTTACTGTGGAAACTAAATTCTGCATCAGTTCCTCTCGCTTCAAGACGCCCGACTGCAGAGCGAGTTCCTTTACCCTCCTGAGGACGCCTCTGTTTATCCTGAACAGTCCTCACTTCAGGCAGAGCCGGAGCGTCCGTCGCTGTGCCGCTCTGGACCTGGACCTCGTGTTTGCAGACAGACAGAGAGGCGAGGGGCCGACACAGCGAGGCCAGAGTTCACGCCGCAGAGCGCTGCAGCCCAAAGGCCAGTTGTCAGCCACCGGCAGAGGGGAAATCAACGGGGCACCGGCCAGAGCGCTTTGGAAAAAGGACGAGTCAGGGTCGCTTTCAATTAGCACAGCGTGTCGTCACTGCAGCGAGCGGCGGGGGCGAGAGGAGGAGGAGGAAGGAGGCAGCCGAGGGTTAGGGAAGGAGAGAGCAAAGGACACAGGTACAGAACTGAAGGTAGGAAGCCACTAAGGCACAAACAGTCAGCAGGATAAAGATTCTCATACCTCCATGTTGGCGGCAGCTGAGGACGGAGGAATTTTGTTTCTTGGTTGTCATTCTGTCTGACCCATTCTCGTGAACGTGACATGTCAACAACAGCTCGAGGGAATTTGCTTAAATTTGGCACAAATATCCACCTGGACTCAATGGTGATGGCGGTCAAATGTCACCGTGGCCACGAGTGATATTCCAGGAACACATCAGGGATTTTTATTTATTTATTTAGTTTTAGTTTTTAGTTTTTCAAATTTGGCACAAACATTCACTTGAAGTCAAAAATGAACTCATTCAGTTTTGGTGTGCAAAGGTCACTGTGCCCATGAGTCTGTCTCATTTACGTGAACGCCATATTTCAAGAACCACTTCAGGACATTTCTTTTACAAATTTGGCACAAATGTCGTCTTGGACTCAACAATGAACTGATTTTGATTTTCGTGGTTGTAGGTCACTCTTACCAGTTCGTCACATTCTTGTGAACATGATATCTCTTGAAGGAATTTGCTCAAATTTGGCACAAATGTTCACTTTGGCACAACGGTGATCTGATTAAATTTTGGTGGTCAAAGGTCACTGTGATCTCGTCTTGCTCATTCTTGTGAACGTGATATCTGAAGAAGGCTTTGAGGGAATTTCATTAAATTTGGCACAAACGTCCACTTGGACTTAAGAATGACCTCACAGAATGTTTTTGTCCATAACTGGACATTCATCCACTAATTCTGACCTAACTTGACACAAATGTCTAACAGGATAAAATAATGAAGGTCAAAAGGTCAAAGGTCAGCTTGACTGTGACATCATCATGTTTTAACGTCATATCTCAGGAACAGAAGGGGAGACATTTGGTCAGACACTGAATCTTCAGACTGCTGATTGGCCTGGTGAGGTGGTATTTGTAGTTTTTCATGTTTTGTTCGTGGCATGAACAGATAGTTGTTTATAATAAACAGATAGTTGTTTATATGATGATGTCATCTGTAAATGTATATTTTACAGCGAGCCGAACGTCACGGCATCAACCACAAACAGATCTTCATCATGTGCAGGGTCACAGGATGAATGAGTGAGACTAAATGTGACCTCACCCTCAAACAGCCACAGGTGTTTACATTAATGATGTCATAGATGCGCCCACAGAGAGCTGAGGTGTGACACGTTCAGGTTGGTCTCTGAGTTTGAATCTGGGTTTGTTCTGTTGTTGTAAGGCTTTTCAGGGTTTGTGTGTGTGTGTGTGTGTGTGTGTGTTACTTCCCTCTCAGCCTTTGTGTGTGTCTGATCTCAGTCCTCGAAGCATCAGAAGGCCAGCGGCGGCGGTGGCGGCAGCGGCAGCGGCAGCGGCAGCAGCAGCTCCTGACAGTTTGTGAATGCTGAATGAATGTGTTGGCTTTATTGTCCTCTGGGATGATGTGCCGACAGATTTGAGTGTTGGCAGTCCAACAAAGCTCCGTCTTTAGAGGAGCTTTGTCACATATGAGGGAGTGACTCGATGGCTGCCGCCCTGCTCGATGGAGGAGAGCAGAATAATTAATGGCTCTAATGTTCCTCTCCGTCCTGACAGACCCTCAACAACTCATCTGTGACGGAGAACGTAATGACTCCTCTCGCTGTCAGAGACGCTGACGACCAGTCTCATGATCTGTGACATGAGATAAGACGTCCACATCCCCCACCGATGATAAACACCAGCCCTGTTTACACACAGATGGCGCTATAGAGCTGCCAAAAAGTCCCGCCTGCACACCGCCTTTACATTTTTACACACGTGTGTGATTACAGACAGCATGATGACATCACAGACATGTAGCATCACTACAGGTAGCGGCGTCACTAACTTCACTGCATCTCTGTGAGAGTAGCTTCAGTTGAGGAGCCGTTATTGTGATGAAGAGCAGTTAGTAGCTCTGCTCACTACATTTAACATGTGACAGCAGCGTCAGCCTCCAGTGTGACACATAACATACGTGTCAGCAGCTCTTTGTAAACAATAACAATGACATCACATGTCAATAACAATATCAGTATAAAGTATAAAGATAGATGTCCTCATACAGACAGTGCGTCTGCGCTGTCAGCACCTGTGTTCTGTATCTGATTCTACGATCGGACCTGTGATACAGAGCGGCGAGGTGGAGTAACGGCGTGATATCCTCGCCCTGAACAGGCGCTGTTAAAGGGCGATAATGTCTTGACAGGCTTCTCCATGTTTCCTCGTAGTTCTTGGTCCAAACTGCGCGTCGTCTTCCACAGGCTCCTCAGAAATGAGTTATTTGTTTCAGCACAGTTAATGCACTAAACATACCAATGCATGCTGGGACTGTTTTCCCCTGAGGATGGCGAGAGCCAGCAGAGCGGGCTGAGACTCGCCGCGGTCTGCCGGTGCAGAGGCAAGCTGAGACAAATACTGTAGCTCCCTGTTTGGAAGGCATTATCCCCTCACAAGTGTGAGGCTATTTCTGTGGAGTGTGGGCGGATGTAATGAGTGTGGCCGAACCAGCGTGCCAATTAGTCTCATACTCGTACACGTGTGCCCGCCTCGCCACTCGTTGGAAAATGAAGACGTGATTTTGACAGAAATAATTTCAGCGGTGATGTTGATACAGGATCTGGAAGGTTTCTGAGCCAGTTTGATAAAGTACTCTGTGTTTTCCAATCACTTCCTGGTCAGGACGGAGGGAAACGTTCCAGGAAACTCTGTGACCACGACACACTTTGACCGTTAATTAGAACCGAGGATAATTAAAATTAAGTATAACAACTTCCCACGGAGCGCCACTTTGGTCCTGATCAGGACGGTGATGAATCGGTCCTCAAACTGAAGGCGTCACATTTGGAGGAGACACTGAGTGGACACTAATTGATTTTAACATCGGCTCGCTCATTTCAGTCTGATTCACAACAATAATCTGCGTCGTTAAGAGAAAACATGTGATGTGACACGGCAGGAAACATGTTGATTCAGCGCCCTCGGTGACTGCAGTGTGTACGCCGCAGCTTTGATGTGTGTTTTATTAGTTTTATCTCCAAAGGACGGCGAGGAGATTAAGTGGAACTCAATCTGTCCGCACCTCTGCAGCCTTTAGCAAACGGCTGCGTTCAGCAACGCTATCATTACACACATTACATGGAACCTGGAGAGCAGCGAGTCTTATCACGTCGTGTCTCGCAGATAGTGAGAGCTAACAAGACACAAATGTGTGGACGGGAGGGGAAACAGTCTCAAATGAAAGCAGCCAATAAGCACAGTGTCGTCTACAGTGTGGTCAGCTGTGTGTGGAGACGCCTGCAGAGGATTCACTCATTTATTGGGTGTTTATAAAGTAACGTGCGGCGGCCGGACGTTGACTGAACGCTTGTTTATGAGTGCCGACTCTGCCTTTTGTTTCCTCGTCTCAGAGGAGACCAGATGAGAGATTCCTGATCTTTTTTGAAATAGTCTGGGTGGATATTTTTCAGCCGGCCGGGCTCCTCTCGCCTCGCTCTCGTCAGTCTATTACATTCTCCTCCTTTTCTAAGAGACGACAATTAATCTAATTAGTAATCAATCAGCCGGTGGGCCCCCCGCCTCCTCCGTGCTAATGGAGGATATGACAGGCCTGGACCTTGCATTATTAATACCCCCATTCCTGGAGCCCAGGGCCCCCCTGACGCCAGTGACCAGGGGCCATTGATCACTAGCACAGCCCAGTGAGCAGCTCAGGGCCTGCAGGGAAATATCCAGAGGAGTGGGAGAGAGACTGGAATGTGGAGAGGCGTCTGTGTGGGATGAATGTGTGCACGGGCTTCAGGGTCATTTTGGTGAAGGAGGGATTGTGCCAGATCTGCTCAGGGGAGCTTTAATGTCCTGAACGTGTGATGCTGGTGCCCGTGGTCTGCAGGGAGGCTGCTGGTGCACGTTGGGAGGAGATGAGGGATTGCACGGTGCTGTTAATAGGAATGTTG
Source organism: Epinephelus moara (assembly GCF_006386435.1). Taxonomy (NCBI): domain Eukaryota; kingdom Metazoa; phylum Chordata; class Actinopteri; order Perciformes; family Serranidae; genus Epinephelus; species Epinephelus moara. The sequence continues at coordinate 44,461,000 of NC_065511.1, forward strand.
TGCTCTGAAAAGCTCATTTGGTTAATGGGGCTCACCTCCAAACTATTACGGCAGGATCAGGGGGCTCTCTGCGGGACTATTTCTAGAAAATGAGATTAGAAATTATAGAACGCCACTAACACCGGGGCACAATGATCGCAGCGTGGCAATGAAACAATCACGGCAACATTATCCTTCATCTCCCATGCGTTATATGAGCACCCGATCTAATCGGCCCAGCAGCTGAAGTTACAATCCCACCAGCTGATCTCATTTGCTACGATCGATACTGAGAGCGACTCTGAGCAGGCCATGAAGAAGAAACTGAGCACGACAACAGGAGCTGTTTGCCTGGTGTTAGCTGTTCCTCCTGTGTGCACATCTGTAATGTGTCGACGCCGTGTGCCGGCGGCTGGTTATCGTGTGGGTGATCCAGGAGGACGCGCCGTCACAGCTGAGCCATAACTCGCAATCGCCTTTCAGGGGAATCTAACGGTGACATGATCCAGTCACAGCCGAGTCGTGAGGAGAAATCTGCTCCTGAAGTTTACTGAAGCAGGAGGAGCGTAAATCACCAGTTTCATCATGATATGATCTGATATCGATTCTTCTTTGAAGATTTCACAAACTCTCTGTGATATGATTCTGATGTGATTTTAATTCAGGTCCTGCGATCGATACGAGACGATATCATCTGATCATTGAACACGTGTGTTACAGACGAAGCTGCTGAAAAATAATGTGAATAAGTGAGACCTGTCAGGCAGCTGCTGTTTCTGTAGTCAGACGTTAGAGTAAGATGTCAGGTCCGTCACGTGTCCCCAGAGTTTCGTCACATGTCCCCAGAGTTTCGTCACGTGTCCCCAGAGTTTGATCTCTTACAGCTCTGTTTACGACACGTGTTGCGTGTCGACCTGTCAGTAGTCTGAAACAACATCTTTTAACTCTGCTGATTTATTCCATATTAAATAACTTTTCTCTCGGCTGCTGCTGTTTGACAGTGACACAGATTTTCAAAATAAAAGCGTGACCTTAAGACGATGATATGGATCAATGTTTTCACTTTGCATTGATGATATTGGATCATTGATCACTGAGATCAGTGCAGATCGATGGATCATCTGATGATGACTGTATGAAGCTGTTCCCCACATTGTGTACGGCTCTCAGTTCCTCTCTGTTTATTTGTCTGTTTGTGTTTGTTTATTATTGTGAGGTCACTGTAAACATTAATCATTAACTGTAACTGTAAAGCGGCGGCGTTGACCTCTCAGCAGTTAAATCTACATCCCAGAGTAACAACAGCAGGTCGACCTGCGTCTGTGGCGACGCTCAGTGATGCTGTTTTGTGTCCTGACAGTGTTCAGACTGTAGGTGACTGTACAGACGTTATGAGGACAGCTGCTGCACTGACTCACAGTAAAAACTCTGTGATCATGAACGCAGCTTTTGTGTTTGCATCATTGTTTTTCTTTACTGCAGATATTCATCCGTCCATCCGTCCTGCTGCAGGACACAATATCTCCTCAGTTATAAGAACAAGCTGTTTATCAGGTCTAGGAGGACGAGTGTGGGCGAAGGTTTGGAGCTGAATAATCCTGACCTCTGACTATATCTGTTTTCACTCTATATGAGGACTCGGACACACTTTAGTATCGCTGTGTTTCATATTCCAGCATTGAATATCTGTATCATACAACAATCAGCTGACACATGGTATGTGTTTATATTTACAGCTGATCCTCATGTGTTCATCTGTTTGTTTCCACAGGAAGTTTGTTAAAGACTGAACCATCTGAGAGGAAGAACCTCAGAGGGGTTCAAACCCCTGACGCCCCATCAACCCTCCCGCCTCCAAGACCCCGCCTCCAAGTCCCTGCTGAGGTCACTTCCTGAGAGAAGTAGGAGGAGCTACAGACGGGTGGATCGAGACAAAGCTGTCGGTAAGTTCAGTTACGATTCTTCTTTCACATCGTACACAGAGTAAATATCACTGAGTTCAGTTTGAGCTTCGACTTCTTGTCTGCTTTGTTTGCTTTGTTTGACCTGATCAGAGTTTTTGAGGTAAAATCAAAAACTGGAATCCAGGATCGTCGACATGCATCTAGCCGCTGCTGAGGGGTTGTACTTTGAAAATAATAGGAGCTTATTTTGTGATGTGTTTTGGCCTTTAGTTGTCTAGTTAGTTGTTCCAACGACCACCAGCTCTGTTGAGGTTGAAATAATCCCATAATTCTCAGAGTTAGATGAAAATCTGTTGCTTTTCTGTGCTGTTTACAGTCCTGTAACGTTCTCCCCTCCACTCACAGTCAGCTCTGTTTCACCACGCTGACCTCTGCTGGCACCTGATGTGCACTACATGCAAAGCATCCACAGTAAAGCCTCTGCAGTGTGACGTTCATATGAAGAGGAGCGTCTGTGTTTTGGACAATATTAGAAATGATACTGTCGGGATTTCTGAATACTCTGACGCACCTTCGCACTGTGAGACAGCACAGGCCTGTGTGTGAGTCATAGTGTTGTTCTGTTGTTTAATATTGTCTCCATTTATCCATGTTAGTGTGTGTTTAATGTGTGTTAGTAGAGTGAATCAAACTTTACAGCCCTTCACACAGACTCAACACAGTGGCACATTAACACCATCGGCAACTAGTGTTTTGGAGGTGTAACTGCAGAGCGACACGGACACACCACCGCACAGTGTGAATGATGGTGTCGAACACTTGTTGAGGCTCCGGTGTTAATTCTGTTGACGAAAACTAGGACGAACATTTTTCATCAACGACCTTTTTCCATGATGAAAACGAGACGATGACGAGCTAAAAATAGACCTTAATAATAAAAAATTAAGACAAAATCTTTGTTTCATTTTCGTTGACGAGATGGAACAAAAATGTTTGTGGTGCATTATGGGATGTTGACAGTCAAGAACAGTCATGCTTGTAATTATCTGGTAAACTCTAGTAAATAGTCTGCACCAGGATGTGTCAGTAGCCAACAGAAACAGTCACACGTTTGGGGTTTTTGTATGAAGGATAAAAATGACTAAAACTAATAAACATTTTCATCTCAAGACTAAATCTGAAACAGCTGTCAGAACGAACACTGGAAGGCGCCGGCGTCGTCTCTACACTGAGTCTGTGTCCAACCAAAAATCAGCCCTCAGTCTTTATCTGGAGAAAGTTTATCATTATAACGACGTACAGGATCTTTTGTTTCATCCCAGCGGTGCTGACGGGCCTCCACACAGATCAGTACAGTATCTGAGAATCACCGTCAGTGTAGATCTGACAGAGACAATCAGTACGTCTGCAGGACTGTCCCAGATATTCTCTGAGAGGAAACACAGCTCTGTGAGTCGCTGAGATGAATGTAGGAAATAATCACATATCTATAAATTCAGGTTCACTTCCCGTTCGGCTCAGTAATGGACTGAGAGCTGTCTGCTCCGTCTGGTAATGGCCTGCCCTCGTTACACCCAGACCTGACGGTACGAGCCGCAGCGTGTCGGGGTTTCAAGTGTTTTTCCAAAGTGGTCTAAAGACAGCCGAGAGCTTTGGATCTCAGCTGTACGTCACACGGACAGGTAGACGGACAGACGTACTTTATGTAACACAAACACATTGTTTTTGTCCCTGTGAGCTTTCATTTGACAGCGTGAACGCTCACGTTGGGCCATCTCTTTATTCCCGGCCCTGCAAAGCTGCACATTGTGCTGTGATCCCTCTTTTGGCTGCCCGGGCGACACGGGGCCATTGTACAGAACTGTGCGTGAGTCAAAGTGAATAGAAGCCGGCACTTTAGCACGGCTCTCTGCTGACAGCAGGGAAACAATACATGACGCTCCGCTCAGAGGGTGAGGATATAGGAACGAGGTGATGAACAGAGCGCTGGTGTGGCGGTGGCACGAGGGCCCCGGCGTGGACAGCCTCTTTCTGCCTGTCATTATTGATGACACAAAGACGTATCAAAGGGGGTGAAATGGGACAGAACGGCAGTCAATGCGGGTGCACAGGCGTGAAACATGATCAGACCGCTGAGTTGAATGGAGGTATTATCGTGGCAGAAATGTGCGAGAGAGACGGAGGCAGAAAGAGACTGAGTGGCATTGCTTTCATATCTTGTCACCCACTCACTTGACAATGCAGCGCTGTGTCCTTCCCAACACAAGTGAAGCATAGTTTGCTGCATATTTTGGATGTATGAACATTTGTTCACGGCCCACATGCTGACATGAGAAAACAAAACACGTCTTTGTGTATCAAACCAAAACACGGCGAAGCTCTGTCTCCGTGAGGACGACTTTACAAGATGACAGGCTGAATTCATCTGTCACACCTGAAGGACGGGGTTGATGGGAAACTGCAGCTATTGATTAGTAATGGAGTGATCTGCAGATCCATCAATCAATTGTTCGACAAGAAAAACTTCAGCTTTACTGAGGAGCAACAACTAATATACTGAAGTGACAGTATAGAAGACACACACACATTCTGACGTCCAGTGGAGTAAAGAAACGTAAAACAGATCATCACACTCAGCAGCTCCTGTTAATACAGACTGGTGTTTGGAGCTCTTCCTTAAACGCTCCTCAGACCTCTGATAGATGACAGAAAGTCACCATCTTAGATACCCAGAGTGCCTGAGCCAGTCATGTGACACGCCAAACCTGTTGCCCATATTCATGATAAGATATAAATGTACATGTGTGACCTCGACATCATACCACAGCTACTTGATAGATATATGAGGAGAAAACACCAGCATGGACACATTTATTAATATCCCACACATATAAACTGTGTTTACAATGAAATGTTTATATTTGATAAGTGTTATAAATCGACTTGTGAAGACGTGCCATCAGTGCCATCAATATCTGTGATATTCAGGAGATCAGGAGTGAAATGTTTCACGTGTTTAGAGCAAAAGAGTCTGTTGACTCATGACATCAAACTATGTACGTATTGTCTCATGAAGAAGAGCTACAGGTGAAGTTTAATCTAAACCAAAGATCTCTGTGTTCACAGTTAGTCAGCGTCATCCTCAGAGACTGGGAGGTTTAACTCCACCGGTTGTTGTGTAATTCAGGTGAAGTTGAGTCGAGCTCAGACCGGCCCGTTCACACCGCTGACACTTTCCTCTGTAACGTTCAAAAACAGTTTCGTCTCGTCATGAATCTTTTGTCTGAACTGGACTTTAGCTGTTAGCAAGTAGATAACACTAGCTGTTAGCAGCTAGATAGTGTTAGCTGTTAGCTGTTAGCAATTAGTCAATGTTAGCTGTTAGCTGTTAGCAGCTAGTCAGTGTTAGCTGTTAGCAGCTAGTCAATGTTAGCTGTTAGCAGCTAGTTAATGTTAGCTGTTAGCTGTTAGCAGCTAGTCAGTGTTAGCTGTTAGCAGCTAGTTAATGTTAGCTGTTAGCAGCTGGTTAACGTTAGCTGTTAGCTGTTGGCAGCAGGTGGAACTAAAAGTAGATGGAGGTAACACTGAGTCACTTCATGATGTGTTCAAGCTCTGTCTCGTAAAAATGAGTATTGGAGGTCACCCCACACTCTAATGCTACAGGCTGATGTTTTCCTACAAAAATCAGCGCTCACAAATTCGTCCATATCTCACGTGATTTAAAAGGCTGTGATCACATGACCGGTGCACTGACAGCAGTAATGAAGGAAGCAGTCTGAGCGCCTGTCAGGACGGAGGCAGGTTGGGGTGGACGGGTCACATCAAAACAGACTTTAGACTTTCAGATCCGTGTGTAGTTTGAGTATGTCCTCACTATGTTCTTTTCCTCAACCTAACCTCAGTAACTTTACATCGCTGTATGTCAAGGACGTGACATCATTCGCAGGATCTCATGCGAACTGTTCTATGAGAACACGTTGAACACCATCATGTGCTGTAGTGACAGGAAGGTGAGACTCTGACCCGTGTCTTCTCTTCACGCCTCACTCTTTTCTCTCTTTCCCTCCATTTTATGATCCACGTCATGAAGTCACGTCACCTGTCCACTGTGTGAGCATGGTGTGTCACAGTAATAATCCTCCCAGTGAAACACAGAGAGCTGTTTGCAGTTATATGGACAAAATGAAGCCTGGATACAGACAGAGTTTCTGGAGGAAACAGGCCGGCATTGATTAACCTACAGGTTAATTTGTGGTAAATTGAATCAAGTATTTTGGAGTTGTTTTAGATAACACATCTGTCGTCCACCTGACCACCTGTCGGCAGGAACTTAGTTTGATCACCTGAAGGAAACGTTCCTGCACATCACTGAAGAAGTTTCTTTTTTAAGATGAATCATTTTGGTATTTTCCATCAGACTGTTGGAGGGGCTGATGTTCAGAGAGAGGAGATGTGTGACGGAGGTGCAGATTTAAATCCAGCCTGGTGCAGGTCTGTGTTTTGTCTCTGAGCCAGCTGAGTCACCAGGACGCCTCCTGTGTGGATTTCTTGTGTTTGCCCTCTGATAAACTCCAGTTGACCTCTCTGCCTGTTCGCCCCGAGGGCTGCAGTCTTTGTCACTGCCCTTATTTTCTCCTCCTCTTCCTCCTGTTCCTCCCTGAGTCGTGCTCCTGCTCAGTGTTAAATGAGGGCACGGCCACACTTGGATGTGCTGTGACAAATTGGCAGCGAGGAGGCAGATGGTGACGGGGAGGAGACTGGTTGTTACGCCATTTGCTGCAGCGACTTGAATTGATCTCCGTGCCGCAGAGCAACCACACATGCTCCACTTGTGTAATCCTGACTTTGGTTAGTCCGCGTGCACAAACTCTCTCACACACACACACACACACACGGCACCCTACACCAGCCTTCCGTCCCCATTAGTATCAATGATGTGTGCAGCCGAGGCGCTCGCTGACTGTCGGCGGCGCTCCGCTCGGCTCCGCTCGGAGAGGCGAGGGGAAGCTGACGGATTGTGACAGAGAGACAGAGCTCAGACTAATGGTAGGCTGGTGGGACCTACTGTAGAGACACACAGCATCACTGATGTAGTGTACATGTCAGCAGGCTGTTCTATTTACAGAGCTGCCGTCTTAACTATGTTTACCCAGGAGACTTTGCTACAGCTTGACTCAAATCCCCACGGGTGTTTTTCACTGCAACATGACTGCTGGTAAGATCATAGTTTGTGTGACAGGACTGGCATTGCTCATTAGGTTGTGTCCCAGGGATGGAAAATGTTCCCCACTCGGGTTTTCTGTGGAGCGGCACCGGGCAGGGACTTTAAAAATACACCCGTCTTAGTTGAAATGGTGTCGGCTGTAACGGGAAGAGCGCCGGCTCACAGGTGGAGACAAACAAACACACAGAGCTGCATGTTTGCTGATGTTGGATCTGTTGACCCTCTGAGACTCAGGTCGGCTGCACAAATGTCACATTTGGCTCAAAACACTTTACAAGCTCAAGTTTAGCACCGAGTCAGCGCCGCCCTGATCATGTGACCTCACAGGAGGTCATGGTACGTTTCAGTTTACCCCTTCGTTCGGCCTGTCATCATAGATAATTGTGATAAACAGTGTCATCATGGCTCTGTCTTTCCCTCAGCAGCAGCTTGTGTAGTTTGTGAGTCGCAGAGTGGATCATTGATCAGAGCTGATCAGATCAGATAGATGGATAGATGTGAGTGACGCAGCACACATGTTGGCTCATCGTCAGGGGCTGGCAAATGAACGATTATCAGGAGCCGCTTCCACTGCAAAAGGAAAGGATGGTTTTCTCGTCATTGTGACACAGAAATCACCGAGCTTGTGACCTCTGGCTCCTGAGAGTAGAAATCATACGTGGTCAGACTGTGTGACATCAGCAGTATTGTTTTATTGTAAAAAACAATTCAATTTAAAATCATATGATGATGAAACTAATGATTCACACCTCCAATTAAAATCCTCCTCTTGTTTTGTAAAGTGGAAGATGATCTGACACAGAAGCTGTTCAGACGTCGCTCTCTGGTTGGTTAGTAAGAGGTAATCTGCAGCAAACTAGTTATGTGTCAGACTGGTAACAGACATGAACTGTGCTCTAACATCTGAGCTGCGATTAACTTCCCAGTAACGTGTTCAGTGGAGACATTAGGCATCATGTGCCTCAGTCAAACACACTCAGGTCCTAAAGATCAACATGAAACAAGTTCCCACATCACTCTGTAACTCTGTGCAGATCCTCAGCTTCAACAAACACGTGAACGCGACCCACAGACAGAGTCCGTCCACTCGGTCCAGTTACAGCTCCAAATGGAATTAAGCAGATAAACTTGGGAGTTTAATGAAGGCTTGATTGTGCTGTCATTAAAACGCTGCGTCGGTCGGCTCTGTGGGCGGGAGGACGGGATAATTGCTGGCTTTAGCTGTGCTCACCTGGAACGTGACAGGATAACTTTCCCACGGTTGTTTAATATTCAGTGAACCTGTGCGCCCCGAGCAGAGGATAGATATCGATTGGCAGATGTGATGCGTTCGCTGCCTTCCTGACAGGCATGTGTGTGGGAGCCGTGCTGCTCCCTCATCACCTCGCACAGACACATAAAAGAAACATGAAGAAACACAAAGAGCAAATTTCTCTAATGGTCGACGTCCTCCGAGGATTTTTTCCTCTCAAGCAGTGAAAAGAACAATTTAGTTATTGATCAGCATTTTGCTGGTATTCAACAGTGATCTGATGAGCTTTATAACTACAGAGCATCATATCGACTCTCTCTTCACAGAAATATCTGGAATTCAAAGAAGCTTTCTGCTGACTTTCATGTTTGTCAACCGCTAATTATCCTCACGTGGGAACGCTGAAGTGATGCAACTTCTCTGGGCGGCTGAAACTCTCCAGCTTAGCAGAAAGAAAAATGCAGAACCCTCCCACAGCATGCAGTGTTTTATGAGATGTCCGCACGCTATTAGACACTCGGAGCTGCTGGACAGGAGCCAGTTTGTTACAAGAACACACACAAATGCAATCGTGTGTCCACGCTCGAACACTGACAGCAAGCTGTGAGGAGAAAAACAGCCCTTCATTTGTGATAACAGCTCCTTCGCTGTCAGCACAAACAATCTGCAGGCCTCTCTCCCCACGAGCAGGACGGCTGTTTACATGTGCCACATTCATGGAGAACACACAGAGCAAAAACAAATCTGCAGCCCACTTTAAATAAATCATCTCCCTGGAACGGGAAGAAATCCCTCTGAACGAGCATCATGTTTCTACGCTGTCAGCAAACATGGCTGCAGCCTGGTGCACACAGCTCGGCCTGAACACGATGCAGGTGCTGTGCACGTCTCCGAGCGCGGGCTGGAAACATGCAGTGAGTGTGGATAATGAGGGAGCGATGGCTTCAAGTGGAGGTGAAAGTCAGAACGCCGACTCAAGGCTGTTTATAATTACTATTCAAATGAGCGAAGGGTCGAGCGTTTAATACATCTGTGTGTCAACAACACGGAAAGGTCAGAAAAACATCTTATTTTGGAGCTGCTCTGGAATCAGGTTTAATTTATGCTAATGTTCAGAGCTATTGAATAATGTTTACTTTGAGGGCAAAACCCAAATTAATTCAATTAGAATAAAGTTGATATTTTGGCCCATTAAAGTTGTGTCAGTTTCACCCTTCAGTTAACTCCTGTGCACGTGCACATTGATCTGTTTGGACTCTTGGCTGAGATCCACACTGAGACTGGAGACACAACAGGATCTCTACTTTTTAGCTTTTGGCTGTTTGCTCCTGTCAGCTGGACGCTGTCTCGCTGCACGTCGGTGCCAAAGTGAATTTTTTTTCTCTCTCGTTTTGTGCCAAAAGTGGAGGTGGACTCAGATTCCTGCTGTCACACATTAGCTGTAAGAGCAGTTACTGCAGGTCGTTTGTAACGTCACATGAACCCTGGATCCTGTTTGCTCTGTAAACCAGAGAGCAGGTTCAGCTGAGCCTGAATCTGTTAGTCTGAGCTCCACAAAGCCTGAAGCCTCAGTCAGAGGTGACGACGACCATGAAGTGCGACTGGGGAAAAACAAAACCACGTGTTTGTTGTTGATGGAAGACAACGTCAATCCAAGGTGTTTTATCAACGTAGTGCTTTTATTTTGAAAGAGACTGTATGCAAACTGTACATTTCCTGTGAAAACAGAAGTGTATTTTGAAAACAGACAATGCATGTAACAGGCTGAAGTTGACACGGCGTCCCAGAACGTCAACAACCAACACACCCAGGGTACCTTGGACGTCATATGTGGATGTGGAAAGTCCATGACCAAACGTGGACATGTGACGAAGCTGGAGCAGGTTAGGTCTGCTGCATCAGTTGCCATGGCGATGTGTCCAGGCTAGAAGAGAGGATGGAGAACTCTTCAGACTCCACTCTGACCCTCAGATCTGTCTGAACATGTTTCTACAGCAGTCTGTTGTTTTCCAGTGAGTTGAGTTTGTCTTCAGCTGATCCAGAGACAGTTTGAGACAAACAGAAGAGGACAGCTGTCTCTGTGAATCACAGACTTTGAAATACATCCTTTCTCCACACAGAGAGAGAGAGAGAGAGACGATGCTGCTGTGGACAGGATCAGGATCCAGTTATGAGCCAGAGATAATAAAGCAGCAGTCTGAGGCCTGGCTGCAGCCAGAGACTTTGGAGGCGAGCGGCTGAAGCGGCAGCCTCAGCGCCTGGTGTCTTTAATGACTGAATGTGCTCCGTCATGGAGAGGACTGATTAAAAAGCCTTTGTGTGGCGGTCCAGGCGGAGGGAGCATATGGCCAAAGGGCTTAAACACACACACAAGACATCTGCAATCCCAAATCACTGAGACAGAAGCAAAGAAATGAAATCACACAGATTAAAGTGAAGCTTCAGTTTCTCCTCCACAGAAACGACTCCTCTGTCAGCGTCGCCAGTCTGTGGCACAGAAACATTAAAGCTCACCGTTCTTATTCCTCCACACCGCCGATAACCACGGCCACAGGCGTCATGTTTCCACATTGTCCATCCATCAGGCCCATTCTTATGAACCCGCTATCTCGAGAACACCTTGTGGATGTATTTTTCAAATTTGGCACAAATGTTCACGTGGACATAAATAACTATGAACTGATTGGAATTTGGTGTCAAAAACATCTTGAAGAAATTACTTCAGATTTGGCACGCACGTTTACTTTGAGTTAAGGATGAACTGATTTGAGTTTGGTGGTCAAAGGTCACTGTGACCTTGCATCTGTCTTATTCTGTGAACGCGATATCTCAAGAATACCTTAAGGAGAATTTCTTTAAATTTGGCACAAATGAGGTCAAGTTCACTTTCACCTTGCGACTGTCTTCTTCTATGAATGCGATATATCTAAAGAAGGCCTTGACACAAACATCCACTTGGATTCAGGAATTAACTGATTAGAAGGTGGTAATTGAAGGTCAAAGGTCAGCTTGACTGTGACATCATCATGTTTTAACGTCATATCTCAGGAACAGAAGGGGAGACATTTGGTCAGATACTGAATTGGTGACTCTAATCTTGAAACTGTGCTGATTGTATAGATCTTCTGTGTGTGAAGCATCCATGTTTTCACTGACATCAGAGACTGTCAGAGACACTGGACTGGTGGGCGGAGTCATACAACCACAGGGTGGACTGGTGGGCGGGGCCATACAACCACAGGGTGGACTGGTGGGCGGAGTCACACAACCACAGGGCTGACTGGGGCGGAGTCACACAACCACAGGGCGGACTGGTGGGCGGAGTCATACAACCACAGGGTGGTGATTCTAGTTTTAGTCTTAAATCAGCAGTCAGGTGATTTGTGTGACTCAGTCTGCTGACGCCGCCTGTGATAAACCTGAGTTGAGTTGTGTTGTGTTTTTCCTGGGATCATGTGAACGCTGATGTCACTTCCTGTGGGAGTTGATTAGGATGGACGGTACGAGCGGGACGAATCATTACAGCAGCCGTTTAATTTCATTGGTATTTAAAGGGAGATATTTGTTTCCTAGCGTAGACTCATTGTTAACATGGACAGAGATTAATTTCTGCACAGTGAGAACAGACTTTATTAAATCACAGTGTTGTGTTCAGTCCAGCAGCACCTGACTGAAGGTAGCTGCCGTCTGTGTGGTTGTGGTGCAGCCCGGCTGTAATTGGTACATATGTTTTCTTAACGTCTCTCAGTTTCTTTTATTGTTTGTGCTGAAACACAGTAGTTTAGATTCTGGATGGCAGCCAGGCCACACAGTGACAAAGCTCCAGAGTGTTTCCGGCTGTGTGCTATGAGTCTTTGTCAAACATTCAAACCATGTGTTGAAAATGTTGTTCATCACGCAGCGCTCAGCGTCCAGGCAGAGCGCCCTGCACGAGAAACACTCATATTTATTTCACCCTGAATTTATCACAGAAAAGTTTGATAATTCAGAGTAAAGCCGCCGCCTACTGCTGCAGAGTGACATGATTGATTCTGTTCCAGATACGACATGTGTTACCTCAGAAGGCTTCATGACCATCGTTTACACCTCTGCTGCAGAGCGATGTGTCTCAAATCAAAAACAAATCAACTGAACAAAGCCGGGCGCTGTAGAAAATGTGAAATGTGTAAATATGAAGCAAAGCTTCACAAATAATGCTAATTTATTCTTTTGGTGTAACCTGCGCAGCCCGTCAGTGTCCCTCTGGATCCTCCACTCATTCTTTACTTCTCTCTTAAATTAGCATGTGCAGATTTCTCTGAAACTTTACAGTTGTTGGAGCTGTAGACACACCAGAGACTTCCCGCTCTCACTACCTGTCTCGCTCTTTATTATTCTGCCTCTCCGATCTTTGCAGACCTGCCTCAAAGCTTTTTACTTTGTGTGATTTTTATCTGCTCCATTTTTCTCACTGCTGTTGTTTTTCAGCACAGTGATGGTGTCGATTATAGAAAGGGGATAATTTTTTATAGCTCTCGTACAGGTTCATCAGTACCCTGAAGAACAACGCGGCGCCGCTCCGCAGAGGCTCGTACATCATGGAAAATATGCAGCGACTGAGCATCAAGGTCACTGTGGTGGCGGAGCATTTCTCAAGAGGCTGAAAAGTCATCAGTGGAGTGAACAAATAAGGCCAGGTGGCTGATGAACTCCAGGAAGAGTTTGACAAACCCTATCAGCAGTGACAAATTAAAGTGTCAGCAGCCGCCCTACGTGGCATCACATGTCCTAGGTTGTTGCGTGATGAGCCCGCCGCAGATATGAGCGAGCACGTGGCTGTGTGAGGAGGACGGAGGTACAGTAACAGGAGAGCGGGCCGTATTGATTGGCTCAGACGTCCAGACGACGGGTACAGCCACTGACTCGACTGACTCAACTGCCTCCTCCTCCTCCTCCTCCTCCTCCTCCTCCTCCTCCTCCTCCTCCTCCTCTGCAGATGAATCTGTTTAAATGAATTTGACATGACGGACAGTTACGTAGTGCCAGCAGGTACAGGAACATGTGTCCTGGGAACATGTATACATCCTGTCACTGTCACACATTTAAAGACACCATGTGGTGGCTGTATCAGAGACACAGGCAGCTTTAAGACTTACTCAGGCTGCACAGCGTCAGTCCTCATGCTCTCTCTCTGCAGACTGTGTGTCACTGACCTGCTGGCAGCAGCTGCAGTTCAGACTGCAGAAGAACCTGCAGAGAGGCTGAAGGATTGTTGAGGAGTGGGCGTCACTTCACTGAGGGCTGCTGGGAAATGAGGAAGTAAAATTTAAGATAAGTGTGGACTCAGACTGGTTTGTGTTTGGTTGTTGGTTTAGTGAGTCAGGTCTTTGAACAGAGTAACTCTTGTAAAACACAGGTGGAGTCTGAGATCAACAGTTTGTATCAGTCTGTGTTCGCAGTGTTTCAGTTTCATGACGGCGCCGCCTGGTTTGTGTTAGTGTGACGTATTAACAACACATTGATTTTTCATTAAATGTAGTTTCAGTTAGAGCTGAAACATCGCGTTCACTCATCATCTCCTGAAAGTGACGTTTCAACACATCCTCACTGTGACCTTGTCACATGTCCACGTTTGCTCATGGACTTTCCACGTCCACATATGACGTCCAAGGTACCCTGGGTGTGTTGGTTGTTGACGTTCTGGGACGCCGTGTCAACTTCAGCCTGTTACAGGCATTGTCTATTTTCAAAATACACTTCTGTTTTCAGAAGTTTGCATACAGTCTCTTTCAAAAGCACTACGTCAGTACAACACCACCAAGTGATGTTGTTTTCCTCCGGGTGCCGTTAAACAATAACCGTTAAGCTGACGTTAAAGGACGGCTGTTTGCGTCGGTGTCTGAGGCCTGAAGTCAGTGCTGGTATTCAACGACTTCAGAGTGACGCCAGGTTGGCTCCCACAACTCCTCAAGGTTTTCCTCACGTTTCTTTTAGCGCTTTAGTTTTGCCTCCATGGCGAGCTGCTATCTGTCTGTTTGATTGGCTCATTTCATGCTGCATTTCTATTGGTTGGTCATAGGGATGGGCAAACGATCAAAATTCATTATTCGATCATCAAAAAAATTAACGATCAATTATCGATTAATTGATAAGCGAGGATTTCAAAAGAGAGAAAACAAAAGAGTGCAGTGCAGACTGTCGCCGCAAGAGAGCGCAGCTGCCCCAGTTTTGAGCTTCAACCCCTCAGGCCAAAGAAGAAGAATGGCACGCATGCGCAGTTCACCCCTGGGTGTTTACAACCGTTGCCAGCCAGAGTTACAGGCTTCAGTTTTCAGCAAAACCTCCGTCTTTCAATGGCGTAGTGTTTTCAGAGGCCTCAAGGGAAACCGCCGAGGCTTTGGAGAGCAATGAGAGCCTCCGTCTGTTAATGTTTTTTTGCCTGGCATAGGTCCGGCGGGGGTCTCATAGGCCCGTCGAGCCGCCGTGCTCGCCAGGCGGGGGGTCTCGTTGGCACGGCGGCTCGCCGGACCTATGCCAGGCATTGTAGGGGAAACACTGCGACTATCGATCAAAATTATTTGTGATCGATCAAAAGCCTTAACCATCAATCATGGATAATCAAAAATTGATGCCCATCCCTAGTTGGTCAGTAGTCGTAGGTGGTGACAGCATCACACTGTCAGAGTTTGATCCCAGGCTGTCTTTGATCACAGACCGTGACAGCGACCATCCTTGAACCTCTCTGACTGTGTGACGTAGGACCACCGTGTTGGAGCCACGCCAAAGATATCAACAAGTGTCTTTACCGCTGGTCGTCTTCAGTCTGGGACAGATCAGAGTCACACTGGGGATACTGGACTTGACACAGTTGGTCCCTCAGATATGTAGACACCAACACATGCAGTCAGTCCAGGCAGCTGTAGTGTGAGGAGTGCAGACCTTTGACTGTGCTGCCAGGGGGCTGGAAGCCTTATCTGAAATACCTTTATGTATACAAGCATCCCAACAGAAGCCCCCCCCACCCCCCCACCCCCCAACACACACACACACACACACACACACACACACACACATCCAGCCTCTTGCCAAAGCAGCCACAAGAGTAATGGCCCCAGGTCTCCTCCTGAACACAGACTAATGAGAATCTCAAATCCGACAAGCAGAGTGCATTTATCACGTACTCACACTTAATGACACCACCACCCAGGCTCCACAGCGCACTCACGTCTCCAGTATCCAGCCCATTATAGATGGCCCCGTTTGTCCCCTCGCCTTCCTATTATTGCCATTATTCTAGCTGCTTGGTCAAACACAGGGCAAGGATGAAGAGAGAGGAGGAGGAGGAGGAGGAGGAGAACAGACTCTGGTGAAAGAGAGCTTTAGTTTTTCACTCACTTCTTCCTGGCCATTGTTCTCCTCCCAGTTCTCCCAGTGTGAATTGGTCCATTACAAACTTTTGTCATTCCCTTTGTGCCGGCTTCACTGGTGTCTCTACAAACCTGAAATGCAGATGAGAGGAATGATGGAGCTCAGGGACACTGAGGGAGGCGGCAGACGAGAACTACACGCGCCGCTTTGATCTCCCACTATGAAGAGTTGTTTTTTATTTGTGAGGTGACGTGAAGCTTTGCACAGAGACTTGTGACTCGAGAAACTTTAAAGACATGTCTGTCAAGGAAACCATTTTCAAACCGTTAGACATCAGTGGATATTAGGCAGGGTGTTGTTTGTATTCAGTGACTCATTATCTCAGGCTGGAGCTGTAGTAATGCAGCAGGTCCTGCAGTCAGAAGGTAGAAGCATAAATCTAATGACATCCTCAGTAAATGCCTGTTTAATCCTCAGTGTCCACAGCAGCACTGATCTTTATGTTGGAAGGATGGTTGGAGCTCTAATTAGATGAACTCGCCTCCTCTAATGACTGCTGGGGATTTAGACAGAGATAAGAGCTGATCCTCCTTAAGTGCTGCAACGGCTACATTATCTAAAGCGAGATCGGGGCCGAGCTTTAACACACAACACGTTAGAGACGAGCAGCAACACAAGCAGCCAGCACTGTAACTGAGCCGCTAAAGGCCCCGCCTCCTCACAGGCGCCACGGACAGCGGTCAGTGCGTTTACATGTCATCAGAGAAAATAGGTTGATTGTGTCAGTCCAACTAAAACTGGACTTTTACAGTCCATGTAAACATGTTAGCGTGACTGAAATCGTACCAACACCCAGATACCGTGAGTCCTGTATGAGCCGAGGTGCAGCAGAGTCAGCAGGTGAGGGATGGAACAGTTGGAGACACCACAGCTTTGATCCTGTCTGAACCTGATTGGACTCGACTCGCCGGGTTCTGGTCAGGCTGTGATTTTTCAAAATCCCCTCAGGCTTGAATCAGGTTGGGTTCATGCCAACTTCCTGGTGGGGTTTTATAGTCTGTGTAATACCATGATGTACAGTGTGGGCTGTGTTGGCCTCGACTCTAAACTCATGAACATGTTGAGAGTTACAATTACATTGAAACGTTAGAACGAGGGGGTCGTACCGCCAACCAAGTCCAGTGTACCGCATAGGGGCTGCAGGAAACTGGCAGTGTTTTCTTCCGCTTTCCCAGCAGTGGGAGGATGTGTGTGACATGCAGCAGATGGCGGTCGGTGATCATCTGCGCGCTGCATCGGCGTGGACCGCCATGTGCACTCAAAGATGGAGATGCACCGAGGGCCGCAGCCTCTTGAAATAACAGAAGGAAGAGAAGAAGTGTGAGGGAACATGTCAGCCCTCGAGCTCAGGTCGATCTTGGACCGACGCTCTGATCAAAGCTCCAAAATATACAGTTACATTCAATATATGAAGAAACACTGCGACAAACAGAACGGGTGCCATGTTTGTTTGTAGAGTCTCAGATGATGAATGAATCTTGGTGGAGCAGTGTAGGTGATGATGATGAAGGTGGAGCCGATGAAGGGTCAGTTTCTCCTCCGTCATGTGTTTGTCTGAACACTCTGGGTTGTGTTGATAATGATGTGACGCCGCCTGTGATGCTCAGTCAGGACCTGCCACACTGAGTCTGAGTGGAGCTGATTGTCTGGCTGATTCCAGACCAGTGAGCTGTGAGACGCCATCACTCCGTCCTCCTCCTCCTCCTCCTCCTCCTCCTCCTCGCGTAGATTTGCTGTCTTTCTCACTGTCACTGTTCATGTCCCATTTCTGTTTCTCATGGCCCTGCTCCTGCTCTCCTCCTCCTGCTCTCCTCCTCCTGTTGTGTTCCAGGACATAGTGCAGCCTCTGAGGAGGTGGGAGGAGCCTCCTGCTCCTCGCTGTATGATCACCCGTGGCCGTTGACTTTTACTTGGAAGACTTGTCGGAGCTCTAAAATGAGATAAAGCGAGCTGAAAGCTTCCGGGTCTTTCCTCTGTGCGTTTGTATGATATCATCAGTGTGAGACAGCCGTAATAAAAGTGAGGTCAGCGGCCACCGCGGGCAGCTGCCCTGAAAGGTAGCCGCGTCCTGATAAGACTGCTGTCTCTCCTCATCTGTCCTCTCACAGCTGCTGCTGTGTGATGAGGCCGACGCCTGAACGTCGGGCCGGAGCATAAAAAGAGTGTAATAATTGGATGCATGCTCGACGTACAGGGACTGTTTGTCCCAAAGACAATGATAAAGTGTTTAATCTTTGCAGGAACAGCGAAGCACACAGGCATGATGATGCCATTATCTCTGTGAGGCACTCTCGCCGAGGAGCCTCACTCTTAGCCTTGATTTATATTTCCCTTCATCAGCATCGACCACTCACATCGCAGAAATCATTCATTTCTAAAAGCGGGGCTCGCTGCTTTTGTTCTTGTTCAACTGAAATTCAGCAAATGTACTTTTGTCACAGGTTCGTGTGGCGGCTCCTCTCCCCCCTCCTGCTGCTCCTCCTCCTTATAATCTTGTTGGGGTAATGTGACAGCGATGGATCTTCTGGGTGACGGCTGTGTGATTGCCTCTGCTAACAAGGGATAAAGGCAGTGGAGGAATCTTCACAGCTATTTATCTTCCTTTGATCACTTCACTACCACTCTGCCTTCATGTGCCTCAGACTGGGAGTAGTGAGCTGGTTTCAGCACACTTAGTGAAATAAAAGATTTTCACCCAGAGTGACAGCAGCGGTGATCGGTGGGTGTAAGCAGGTGTGTGATGTGTTACAGTTCCTTCATTTGAAGGAGTCAAACTTTAGAGATATGCCACTCATAATTCACCTTTGCTGCAGAGGGAATAAAGATCCCGGCAGATTGATAATTCATGCAGGATGTCTTTCAAAATAGGAAGTGCAGAGTTTGAAATGCAAACGGTGCAGCGAGCTAATTGGTACCACAGGGGAGACAGAGATCAAAGACGCTCTGTGTTAACAGAGACGTCTCTCTGTCTTTGTGTCCGCTGCCGTGTGAACGGACACAGAGACACGGCACAGTCCTCAGAGTGGTGCTCTGCTCAAGTGTCCTCAGCAAAGACAAACAGCCTGGTCTCACTCCCAGAGCGCCACGAACCAACAGCTGGTCAGACACAGACGCATCAGGCTCTCAACATGTCCAGTGTAAACCACATCAGTTGTTATTAGATGATCAGAGGGACAGATGTGGTCCACTGAAGACAGTCGGACGGGTCCAACAAGCAGGACTTTGACCCAGGAGACAGGCGTCTGTGTCCGAGGTCAAACTAAAAGTTAATGTGGAGATTTATATTTTTTTCTAGGTCAGTCCTTACTCACAGCAGACGCCATCTCTTCCTAACATTAAGCGACGGCCCGTCTGCGTCCACAGTGCAGACGTCTCTATAGTGACATCACGGAGGGCTCCTGCCCAGGTGTCAGAGTGTGACGAGCAGGGAGCAGATCCTGTTGGTTTCCACTCAGTTTGTCACCTGAGCAGGTTCGTTGGCTCTGACTTAGGGATGTCACGATTACTTGATTTCACTATTAACCGCGATTTTAAACGCCACGGTTAATTATTCGTAAAGATTCCTCAACACCGTCACTCTCCAAAGATTATGCCGGGACGCGGAACCATATACAGTAGGTCAGCGCAACTCACACGGAACGAAAACAAAGTTACACAAGCGGCG
>NC_065511.1:44481361-44494618 GCF_006386435.1 Epinephelus moara
CTTTTTGGTTACTTTTCTTTGTTGCTGTATTATTTTTGTTATGTTGGCATGGAAATAAATGAAACTTAGAGATCTATGAGGAGTGTTCATGTGATTTTACACATTTATAGTGTGAAATTAATTAATGCATAATAATCGTGATAATCGTAAAACCGTGATTATTTCTCTGACAATAATCGTACCAAGAAAATCTATAATCGTGACATCGCTACTCTGACTCACATCAGGTGAATTTACAGGAAACCTTTCCCTTTATATTTCTCAGTGTGAGAATGTGACGGTCCAGATGGTGATGTTTCTGTCTCTGTATGTTGTGCTGATATTCTCTCACAGTGGCCGTCCTCACTGCCCTGCTGTCAGATGGAATCAGCTACCTGATGGTTTCCTCTCTGTTTAAACGGCCCTTTACACTCCGTACTGTTGATTGCTTTTTATTTGAGCAGTGAAGCTGAGGCACAGATAACAGCGCCGCAGCATCATAAGCTTCCACTCAGGGTTAGTTATGAAGTCACGATGCTGTGGTTTAATTCCAACCCAGTCACCAGGATAAATGTTCCTCTCTGCAAACCACAGACACTGAATACAGTAAACAAGATTAGTGATGGTGTTTCATTTCACTTCAAACCTCAAGTTTGACGAGTAGGATTTAAATTATTTTCTTATTCTCAGTGTTTAACCCAACATCTTCCTCATTATTTGTGTTTTGAAAATGAAACACCAAAGTCTGGTTTACACACCTTGTGTCTTCATCATTTTAAATGTCAGCTATAAAGAGAAAAATTGTTTGTACATTATTATGTGGCAGAATGCTGTGGTTAACATGCAGTTATGTTTAGGCACAAAACTACTTGGTTATTGTGAAGAAAAAAAAACATGTTTTGGCTTAAAACACAGTTTTGGTGCCACGATGCTGCTGGACACACAGGAGCGACCAGTTGCTACCAAACATTAAAATTATGGTTCATATCTCAATCACATGGCTATATATAATGGCTATATCTTTTTTTCACATTGTGCAGGCCTTTAATGAAACATAGAAATATAACATATCTGTGGTTTGTACAAACTTCCAGTGCCAACATGTGTTTCTGGTGACTGGCTGTTCATTCTCGTGTCCAGCCTGACTCCGCTCTGCTGACGTGACGTTTTCTTTCTGTTCCTGAATGTTTTCTGGTGCACTGACAGCAGAGACGGAGTTTACTGAGTCAACCCTCCAGATGAAACCCTACACACAGTATTAATTAGCTGTGTTGCGTTTACATGCACTCTCATGTGTAGGAAAACCTCGTCTGTTCAAAGGCTTGCAGACAAAGCGTTAGTGCTCCGTCCTGCATCAGATAGTTTGTAGAGCTGCAGGGAGAGCAGCAGACATCATTAAAGCCTTTAAGTGAACTGACATGACTCTCATTCTGCAGCTCTGCTTCACTCTCAGAGACAACAACTAGACTCCATGGCCTCTGTCTCCACTCACAACATCAAAGTGTTTTATTAGCATCTGTTGGTTGGGGCTGCTCTGCTGAGTATCTGTGGCTCTCTTCATGCCCTTCAGGAGGTCAGCACTTGTGTGTGAATGCTGACGGGCTCAGGCAGCACGGCACAGTGTACAGTGTTGTAGGACAGGAGATGATATCTGCTCTCTCCTCCTTTGTTTTGTCAGAGCAGGCGGCGTTAGAACAAGAGGGTTGTGTTTCTGTGATGAGAGTTTACACAACATTGATTTAACTTTTAAAATACCTGCTCACACCTTTATTATTTACTGCATGTCGTCCTCACTGATGGTTTTCATTCTTTCACCTACTGTCCTTCATTTTTCACTCTGCATCACATCAGATTATGGGATGTTGGTTTCATTTTTACAAACAGTTGTTTTTACACAGATGGTGCCTTCGCCTCCTAGACATGTTTACACAGAACCAAATGACGGCAGCATCATGTGGCTCCGGTGTGTGATGTCAGACAGCATGATGACAATGTGAAATCAAAAGAGGCGTGACATGTAACACAACAGCATCAGCCTCTAGTGTGACATATAACATACGTGTCAGCAGCTCTTTATAAACAATAACAATGACATCACATGTCAATAACAATCATTTACCGTCCCTGTTATGTGGCGGCTGATCTCGTCCTCTGCTTGGAGGGTAAGGAGCTCCTGGACCTCACTGTTTGAGTTAGCTGCTAACTGCTAACAGCTGCTGTTCTTCTTCTTTGAGTTAGCTGCTAACTGCTAACAGCTGCTGTTCTTCTTTGAGTTAGCTGCTGACTGCTAACAGCTGCTGTTCTTCTTCGAGTTAGCTGCTGACTGCTAACAGCCGCTGTTCTTCTTCTTTGAGTTAGCTGCTGACTGCTAACAGCTGCTGCTCTTCCTCTTTGAGTTAGCTGCTAACTGCTAACAGCCGCTGTTCTTCTTCTTTGAGTTAGCTGCCGACAGCTACTTTTTAAATCTCGTGCGATGAGTCGCATGCAGGGCGAAGTAGCGGGAGGAAAGTTTGGTTGCAGTATTTGATTTCTCAGTGATCAGCTGTAAGACTGAATTTTGTATAAATAATAGTAAGAGCTCCTCGAGGCCCCTCTGACCCCTAAAGGTGCAAAATGGTTTAGTCCGCCCCTGAACTAAATGCAACTCCAGCTGGGTGAGCGTCAGCTTTTACTTCTGGAGTGCCAACGTACACATCTTCTCCAAAAGAGAAGAAAGAAAGAAAGATGACTTTGTCATCAAAAAAAAATCACAAATTGCATGAGAGACTTGGATCAAGGGAGGAAGGGTGGGGGGCCCCAGAGACTGCTTATGCATAGGGTCTGGAATTTGGTGTTACGCCCCTGGACACACACATAACACATCATCAAAACGTCACACCTGTCCTGTCCATGATCCCGTCCTGCCAGTCGTCCTGTTTATACACACATTATTTCACGGCTGTTACTACCTCCGTTCCCAGCTCAGAGGAGAGACAACTCTGTCCCACCATTCTGTCACTGTACCTTTTATACAGAACGGCAAAGTGGCACAATGGCGAGATATTCCCACCCTGAACAGGCAGTGTAAAAGGGGCTGTTGTCTTTAGACACAGCTGCTCTTCCTCTTCCAGGTCCACTCTGTGACATTAGGGCACTTTTCTTACCCTCCTCTAAACGTTCCCGGGGGGGGGGGTTTCCTCTGGTCGATAAGTTGTCTGACTTCAGCTCTGAGGTCAGATTCGAGTCCCTGAAATAGAAAAGCAAAAATGGAAAGCCAGAGAATCCAGCAAACAACAACAGCGCTCAGACGGCTCTCCCCTCCTGCTCTGCATGTGGAGGCAGCAGCAGCCTCGGGAGGTATCCAATTATGACGCCCTTGAGGGAATGACAGTGCTTGGATTTCTGTCAATACAGGGTTCAGGTAGTGTTTCTCAATAACATTGTGAATTATTGATGATGGAGAGATTGAGAGGAGAAGCGGGTAGTTAACATTCACTTTTATGTATGAAGAGGAGACAGAGAGATGAGGCAGAGCACAATCGCTGCCCAGCATATTTTAAACTGCCGCGTGTGATTGGTTGACCCTGAGGTAAGACTCGTCATAAGGAGGAGGAGGCCGAAGGTGCGTTCTGAGTGACAGGAGCACAGACTGCTCAGGGAATTAAAAGATGAATCTAAATAATTAACAGACGAACGTCTCTGAGCTCTCTTCCACTCCTCGCCCTCTGGGCTTTTTTCACCCATTGCAAGCAGACGTGAAATTGATGGATGATGCCTGCAGCGGTTTTGCAGATCGATCAGAGAACCGTCTCACTGTCTGAGTCGAGCAAAGATCCCTCTGTGTGAAGTCTGGCCAACTCTCTGTCTGTAGAAAGAAGTCCTGAGAGGAGGCAGTGCTCCGTTTCTCTCACAGTGATACCCGTGCTCCGAGCGGGGGTGCATGCCAACACTTTGGATTCATATCGAGCTCTGGATGTTCAGAGAGACACCAGTATCTGCGTCCTTCCTCTCAGAGCTGATGGTGTTGGTCGTATCGTGGCGGCGCTCAGACAGTTTCCAGAACTTTTGTTGGCTCTTGCTGTCAGCTTTGTTTTACTTTGACATGAGGCCTCTAAAGATCTGCCACTGAAGCTGCCGTCTGAAGCCGGCTGGGATCTGTGGGGATTCTCAGACGAGGACGGAGTCGAGTCGTCTGACACGAGGTGACAATCGATGGCCTCTGCGACGGGACGAGCCGTCACTCGTCTGAACTGTGTGGGCTCTGAGGTTAAAGCGGCTCTCCCCTGGGAGCACACTGAGTGGCATTGATGGCAAAGAGGGTCCCAACCTCCCCTGACAGACACATCTCATCCTGGACGCCATGTTGCCCTCTCCCTGCCCCAGCACCGCGCGCTCACTGTGAGAATGAGACTACATTATACTGACATCCTAATCCAGGAGCTAAAGGACTTCAGGGACCATTGATTTTCTATTCTTGGTAAAAAGCGAGAAGCCAGCCGTCACTCCTCTTCGACCAGCCATGCTAATGGACTTTTTAAAATGTTGCCACAGCGATCCCCTGGAGCTGCCGTGTTTTTGCCACTGCAGGGCCTTTGAAACGTACAGAAATCCCCGGCTTCTTTATAGGACGTGTTTGTATTCAGCAGGCCGGCTCAGATGTGTCGCCTGTGTCAAGTGTTTCTACACAGTCAGCGACAGGTAACACTGGAGTGAAGAATCAAAGCTGCTCCGTCTGTGTGGAAGTGTTTGACTTACTGTTTGGGTGTAACAGTCACCATTTATTCCTTTCAAAGCTTTTCACGTCCATACACACAAACTAATGGATGGTTTTAGCACCTTTTTATCTTCAGTACACAAAGAAAAGCTCTGGCTAAAATCAGGACTCACAGAAAAGCTCTGAAAGAACATTTAATGGTCATTTTTTTTTATCAGAGTTCCATCAGTGTGAATGTTGAACCTGTTTTTGTCCTCTGAAATAAAAAACACTAAAGCGCTGCAAATGGCTCCAAAAGCTGTTTCTCTTCATGAACTGCAGTCACCTGTTAAAGGTGCTTTTAACGGGAGCTTCTGATAGGGCTGCACGATTATGGACAAAATAATGCTTATAAATATTGTGATTGATATTGAGATCACCGGTGTTTCTCTCGTTGGTTTTAGGGACAAAATATTTTGTTACACTTTCACCTTTGAACCAACAGAGCTGATTTTAGCTTCATATTGAGCTACATTTCTGCTAACGTACAAGTCTGTCTGTGCATTGAAACAACATTTGACATCAGTTATTCTTCTCAGCCTTCACATGTTCATCGTTTTACAGATTGTGGGTTTTTTTTCAGGTGGTTTAACAAGTTAGTTGAGTTGCTTTGGTTTGTTCTCTCCTGTTTTTGATTGGCCCGTCTGCGGTCACAACAGTCAGGAATGTTTTCCACTGGCTGCTGCAGTGATCACAGGGGAGGCTGCTGTTAGTTTACAGAGAGCTTGATTTGATGTGCAGTGGATTTTCTATGAGTGGAGCATTTTAAATATCAGCATGGCAGCCAGGGTTAGAAATTAGCAGAGGGCTGACTCGTCCTTACGGTCCGCCTGATACAGCAGGCTGAAGACTCGTCCTTACGGTCCGCCTGATACAGAGGGCTGAAGACTCGTCCTTACGGTCCGCCTGATACAGAGGGCTGAAGACTCGTCCTTACAGTCCGCCTGATACAGAGGGCTGAAGACTCGTCCTTACGGTAGGCCTGATACAGCGGGCTGAAGACTCGTCCTTACAGTCCGCCTGATGCAGAGGGCTGAAGACTCGTCCTTACGGTAGGCCTGATACAGCAGGCTGAAGACTCGTCCTTACAGTCCGCCTGATGCAGAGGGCTGAAGACTCGTCCTTACGGTCCGCCTGATACAGCAGGCTGAAGACTCGTCCTTACGGTAGGCCTGATACAGCGGGCTGAAGACTCGTCCTTACGGTCCGCCTGATACAGCAGGCTGAAGACTCGTCCTTACAGTCCGCCTGATACAGAGGGCTAAGGACTCGTCCTTACGGTCCGCCTGATACAGCGGGCTGAAGACTCGTCCTTACGGTCCGCCTGATACAGAGGACTAAAGACTCGTCCTTACGGTCCACCTGATACAGAGGGCTAAGGACTCGTCCTTACAGTCCGCCTGATACAGCGGGCTGAAGACTCGTCCTTACGGTCCGCCTGATACAGAGGACTAAAGACTCGTCCTTACGGTCCGCCTGATGCAGAGAGCTGAAGACTCGTCCTTACGGTCCGCCTGATACAGCGGGCTATAGACTCGTCCTTACAGTCCGCCTGATACAGCAGGCTGAAGACTCGTCCTTACGGTCCGCCTGATACAGCAGGCTGAAGACTCGTCCTTACGGTCCGCCTGATACAGCAGGCTGAAGACTCGACCTTACGGTCCGCCTGATACAGAGGGCTGAAAACTCGTCCTTGCGGTACGCCTGATACAGCAGGCTGAAGACTCGTCCTTACGGTCCACCTGATACAGCGGGCCGAAGACTCATCCTTACGGTCCACCTGATACAGCGGGCTGAAGACACGTCCTTACGGTCCACCTCTGTGTCCTCTGGGGTTTAGTCTCTCAATTATTGCCCACTGCTCCTTGATCCCAGGTCCAATTTGCTGCAGCGCCATCTGCGTGGTCAGCCAGTGGAAATCTAATTAGCAAGGTTTCTGCTGTCTGAGTGCAGAGTTGAAATGACTGCTGGGTAAAAGACAGAGCGTCTTCAGACAGACAGAGGTGGTCAGAGCTGATGGTCAGTAACAGGTGAGGAGTTTAGTTCTTCCATCATGTGTGTGAATATCAGCTGGGCCTGTTGTTGCAGAGTCAGCTGTGTGACGGACGTGAGTGCTGAGAGAACAGCAGCTCTGTGCAGACGCTGATGTGGTGTGTGACTCGTATCATGAGACTACTCAGAGATCGGTGGTCTGATGAACCTTCCAGGAGGACAATAGGTCTCAACAATGACGTGTCTGTCTCAGGTCATGTGCTGTTTTTCAGATTCCCATGAGGCAGTTTGACAACAACAAAAATCATCAGGCAGGTTTTAAGATGCAGCTGAGGCAAAGACACATCGACTCCACGGTATTATTCTGTAATATTGATGGAGAAATGTTTCTGTGTGTGCAGCTGCTTTAAGATATCCTCCATCACAGCTGCTGAGTGAGCAGGTCAGTGAGGTCAGAGGTCATGGAGATGCTGAGGAAACTTGGTGTGTCTATAAGCTCCAACCCAACGCACCATATGTTGATTTGTATGAGTTACACAACATCTTTCTAGTGTCCTTTTTGTCCAGCGTCGGTACTTTTGTCCTCTTATTGCTCTCACACCGTCTGTGTCTCTGTTGCTTGAAGACTTTTAGAAAACTTAATTAAAAACTGCACAAAAATTGCACAGTAAATTAAAAATGACTGACTTCCTGTTGGGTTGAGGATATGGCTCCTAAAGACTTTTTTGTAAGTCTGCGCATTATTCATTTGTCCACCAATGTGAAATTTCAAGGTGTGGGCTTTAACTGCAACTTTTATGGGGTACTGCGGAGGCAATGTTCCACGCCCAGTCAGAAGGCCTGTATGAGACTGCAGTTTTCACCAGTCCTAATAAATGTACCAAGTTTCAGGACAAGCAGCACAAAAATATGTTGAAATAGTAAAAATAAAATCAGAATAATATTTCTTTGGCTTTCAGTTGGGTCTTCGCACCGCCTGGTGCTCAGGCCATAAACATTGTGTCCTCAGACCACCTTGTCTTAACTCATCGCGTGGCGGCCATGTTCCTGCTGTTATTGTAGGCAGCAGTTTAGTGACGCCTGCAGAAAGCAGAGGCTAACGTGGCTAATTATGTCTGAAATGATGGAGGAGTCCGGGGAAACGCTGGCTCATTATTCTGCCCACCGTGCACCTCAAATGTGTCAGAGCGCAGGATCGTGGGGCTTAAAGACTTTCACAGCCGAGGGGCTGAGAGATATCACCGAGGTGCCAGGTGAGAGCTGAACTCCATTCTGTGGTGTGGATTAGCCTCAGCGCCCGACGCTCTGCTGAGGTCAGGGAATATTAGAGGCTGATTGTGCATCAGCATTATGCTCCGCTGGTCGCTGTGTGCAGCAGGTGTTGGCAGGAAATAGACGTCCCGAGAGTGGACAGGTGAATACGCTTCCACGCAGCTGAATGAGGATAAAAGTGGAATTTAGTATTTTCACAGTGAGTTTTTATGGGACCGTTAATCCTGACCAGGCAGATTTACTCACAGGAGTTGATGTTAGAGTTGAGATGACTTCCTGCCCTCCAATAAAGACCGTTGTCTCTGTGTCTTTAAGTCTCATCTCGGCCTGACGGCGGCTGAAGGCTCGGAGACACTGAACTTCTCTGTAGAAACATCTTATCAATGCGCAGACACAGCGCTGCTGCCGGCTAATCCAAATGAATGTCACATAATCAATGCACCGCCAGCGTCCCAGAAACCCCTTTCCTCCAAAGAGGCCCAACTGCCAGCGTCTCCCAGATGGCTTAACGAGTCCAGTTCATTAAAAACAAAATGATCCAAGCCCTCCCATCCAAACGGAGAACACAGAGAGCAAACATGAGATGAGATAAGCAGAGGCTTATTTCCCTCCGACAGCTGTCAGCTCATCAGCCGTCCACTCCCTCCTCAGGCTGCGCACCAACTCATTAACTGATTAGACTCTGTGTTGGCTCAAATTAACCGTCCCGCCGGGGACACGCTTTGTTGACACGTTAGTGTGGCAGGTAAACACGGGAGGTGTGTTTCTGCTGCGTCCACTCCAGCTGAAAAGGTCAAACGCAGAGCTGTAGAGCTATTTGTTTGAGACTGACGTGCAACTATGACGAGCGTGCTTGTGTGTGTACAGTGACACTGTGGCTCCTTTTGAAGGTTACATTAAAAAAAAAAAATCAGAATCAGAAATACTTTGTTGAAAGAGGTTAACAGTGTGTGAGCTGATGTCATGAATCAGTCGTCGCATCTTTAATCAGCGTTTCCACATTCATGAAAATTCCTGGAAAATGATGAAACTAGAAAAACTGTTTTCCAGGCCTGGAAAAGGTTTGGGAAAAACACAGTAATTTGGAAGAGTTTTGAACATATGTTGTTTTGGACTCTGTTTGAAGATCCTAACATGTCTGCAGTGAGTCAACATACATTCCTTTATTAAATCTGCTGCTGTGCTTCATCAAAACATCACCTGTATCACCTCGTGCACGTCAGCAGCAGAAATGTCCAACAAGCTCGTGCAGTCAGTTTTAGCAGTTAGCTTATCTTAAAATGTCTGGGAAGTGTGTGTGTGATGCTTTTGAGGGACAGATAAAAAACATGACTCTGGACAGAGGCAGAGCCGAGCTGCACTGACTCTGCACCAACATGTTGATGTGTGTAACGTGGAGGAAATGTCGTCTTCACACAGCTAATTCTGCTGCGTCAGATTAATTACTTTATGATTTAAAGTTTATTTATCGAGCACATAAATACAATGAAGGATGTGACTGAACATTCAACTGTCAGAATCTGACAGACTTACTTCATGTCAGCACATAAATCCATCCAGCATGAAGGTTTGGTCTCATATTTCAAAAACAAACTACAGAACACGTGAAACTGAAATGTGAGATTTACCTCCAGACTGAAACTGTTTGGATTCTTCTTTACGTCCCTCTGAGCCTCAAACATCGTTAATGAAATGTGTCTGTGAAGTGACTGTGTCGATAACAGTGAAATAATTCCTACAGTAAAAGATGCTGACTCAGTCTGATCTGTGTTCTCTGTCAGACGACTGTCGATGTTGATGTTTGAGCGTCAGTGTTGTCGAGCCTACTGGTTCCTGTGTGGAAAATGGCCGAGGGCCACAACACTTCAGACCAACCAGTTCCACAGGAGCTTGTTGTGTCTCACATTGTGTCAGTGACAACACGTTCATCTGTTCAGTGTGACATTACAAGACTAACAATCAGGTGTTTGGCCTCCTCTGTCATCCCTTCGTCCTGTCATCACGCTGTTAACGTGCCATCACGCTGTTAACGTGCCATCACGCTGTTAACGTGTCATCATGAAGTTAAAGTGAACTCTGTGACTTCACTCAGTTTGGATCAGAATGAACTCATCAGAGTCTGAATCTTTGCTCGTAGTAAGAAGTGTTAGCTTGAGTTTTCCTGGATACGAGGGGTCTTCATCAGGTCTGGAACTCACTGTGGTCATCTTGTTTTGCATCATCATCATCATCCTTACACTGTCCTGGCTGCTCCTTTGCCTCAGCAGCAGGTTGTCAGTAAGCGGTCTCTTCCTCCCTCCGTCGCGGTGATGTGATGCTGTAACCTCGTCTGTATTTGAGACTCTTTTCACGGCGTCTCTTTTGTTTTTGAAACTTCTTCCTGCTCTGCCCTGAATGTTTGTGACATCTGAGGGGATTTGTCTCTCGCAGCGACACCACTGAAACATAATCTGTTTGGCTGTCCTCCTCGGCAGGAGAAAAACCTCCATATGATGCTAATCCATCAGATATATTGTCCTGGTGTATCGCCTCGGGCCGGCCACACAAGCTGTTGTAATTCACAAAGTAAACAGAAGCAGACAGCCGCCCACTCCCCGCGATTTATGGCGTTGTGATCGTCGCTTGACCTCATTGCTAAATGCAGCTCTCTGCGCTGCATCTCAATGAAGCAGACTGTTATCAATATTGATGACAGTTCACGTCTCTGTTGGCTTAAAGTTCTGCTCCCACTTAAAACCAGGAGGCCCGGTTTCACCGCCGGGCGACACACGCCTGCCTGGAAGAACCCCCGCAGAGGACACGCTGCCCTGAATAAGTTGGTGAAGAGCGCAGGTCGTCGCAGTCACAAGTTTGTTATGACAAATCCCTCTGCCCCCCCCAATCTGTCACCGGCCCCTCCCTCAGAGCTCTAACAAATGTGCACATCACCAATAGTGCACGACGACCACCAGAGCTGCTAATTATTCACACACATACACACACACACACACACACACACACTCTCACACTCACACACTCACACACACACACACACACACACACACACACACACAGAGCAGAGTGATCTGCAGGAGCTCTTCTCTTCACACACAGGGGTTCAGGTGTTTAAGCATGGAACAGAAGCCTTGGTTTCAGCAGCNAGAGCAGAGTGATCTGCAGAAGCTCTTCTCTTCACACACAGGGGTTCAGGTGTTTAAGCATGGAACAGAAGCCTTGGTTTCAGCAGCGCTGTATGGACGCAGATCTATGAACAGGAAGTAGGTGATGGACTGTGTTATCTTCTGATGGTTGTTGTGTCGAGCTCAGTGTCCAGTGTTGGTTGAATCTTAGCGTTAGTACTCTGTGACTCTGAGTTCCTGCAGGTGGACGAAGCTCCAACACGTCTGCACGATGAGCCGTCAGAGTTGTTTTTGTTCTGTTTCTGTGACATCACGCGTCACAAGCGGTCCATTGTTTTCTGGCATCTTCATCTAATGTGTTCACGAAGTCTGTTTGTCCTCTGTGTGTGTGTGTGTGTGTGTGTGTTTGGCATCAGGTGTTCAGAAACACAAGTATTTTTCTCTCGTGGAGACCTTGATTTATTGTTCCAGGTCAGAAACTACTGGTATAACCTTCGCCTACTCTGATATAATTATTTGTATATTTTTACACACTCTCAGTCTCAGGACAGTGAAGATATTTTTATTGTGAACGTCTTAAGCACCAGAGTTAAACTCTTTAGCATAATTTTATTTTATGACTTTATATTTACAAACTTCTGTTTCATCCCCTTTTTCTTACTGCTCATGATTCTGTGTTCTTAACATGAGAGGGACGCTCACAATTCACAGTTCCTCTCAGGGTTCAGTCAAATATTTCTGTTTCTGATTCTGATGAAATTAGTTTTAATAAATAAACAAATTAAATTCTTCTCATCATGTCGGGGTGACACAGAGCTGTGACTGAGCTCAGTGTGAGTTTGACGCTTCACTCAGACAGGTCTCAGTTCAGTCACATCCTGACCTTTAACCTCAGTGGGTGATGTTGCCTTCAGGGCCCGGAGTCATGGCGGGTGGAGCGAGGCGTTCTGCTCGCTGCAGGCGAAGGTTTTTAATTGTGCTCGGTGACCTGTGACAGACTTTGGTAGGCGGTCAGAGCCCCGGGTTTCCGCCTCCTCTCCCTCCCTCTGTCCGTCTCTCTGACTCCTTCTACCTCTTTTTTTAAAGTGTGTGTGTGTGTGCGCGCACTCTCACATCTCCGCCATTCAGCCGACACTCAATCACATCGCCGCACTGACACGAGGCGTTGCATGCTAATCAGAAGTTCCACCTTTAAACGTTGCAGCTGCCCTGACTGTCGGCTGAACATGATGTAAAGGGTTAATGTGTTCATCTCTGCTCTGAGCTCCGTCAGGACTCAATGTTCTCTCAGATATGCTCACCCTCATAACCCTGCGTCTCCTTTCAGGTGGGAGGTGAGCGTGCTGTGGGCCATGTGTTTCTGCTGAGGTCTCATCTCCTGCCAACATGAGGCTGACGCCCGGCTCGCCTCCGCCCGTCCTGCCAGCTGTCCTGGCTCTCACCTTAGCTGCCTTCTTACCTCAGCTGTCCTCAGGAGCCACGCCGTTCCCCCAGGACCTGGAGCCAATCAGCATCGTGGGCAGAGAATGTAAGTTCAGACTATGTGGTGTTGCCATGGTGATTCTCGGTGTAGGAGTGGATGTAAAGTAAAGAAAGGGTCAGTGAGGCGCCGTGTCTCATTGCTGGGGAACGGGGCTTAGTTTAAGGGCACGTTCACAGGAAGCACATGTGCAGAGGTTTATTCAGCTGCTGGAACATTTCTTCTTCATCTCCTTGTGTTGTGTCTTGGCTCGCTGTGAGAAAGGCCCGCTCAGCAAACAACACCATGACCAATAACACCAGCACCAATAACACATCTCCAATAGCACCAGCACCAATAACACATCACCAATAAAAACATCACCATCACCACCAACACCATCACCAATAACACCAGCACCATCACCAATAACACAGCGCCAATAACACCAGCACCATCACCAATAACAAAATCACCATCACCCCCAACACCATCACCAGTAACACATCACCAATAACAACAGCACCATCACCACCAACACCATCACCAGTAACACATCACCAATAACAACAGCACCATCACCAATAACAACATCACCATCACCACCAACACCATCACCAATAACACCATCACCAATAACACATCACCAATAACACAGCACCAATAACACATCACCAATGACACCATCACCAATAACACCATCA
>NC_065511.1:44500648-44506715 GCF_006386435.1 Epinephelus moara
CAGCTTCACAGAGTTTATCGGCTTCAGACAGTTCATATCAGCTTCAGACAGTTCATATCAGCTTCAGACAGTTCATCAGCTTCAGACAGTTCATATCAGCTTCAGACAGTTCATATCAGCTTCAGACAGTTCATAGGCTTCAGACAGTTCATATCAGCTTCAGACAGTTCATCAGCTTCAGACAGTTCATAGGCTTCAGACAGTTCATATCAGCTTCAGACAGTTCATCAGCTTCAGACAGTTCATATCAGCTTCAGACAGTTCATATCAGACAGTCCAGCCGTAGAGATCACAGTTTGACAGAGGAGGATCTTGGACATGTGTGACACACTGCTTCATTGTCCGTCCCTCCGGGGGCCCATCAGTGGCCCCGATCACTGGGAGGTCCACAGAACAGGTCCTGGCTGCTGAACGTAATGGCCCATAATTGATTTAAGAGGTGGCTGAGACCACGGCCCACACACTGTAATTGATCTATCTGGAGGAGAGCAACGCAGCCATTAGCAGAAATAGCTGTGCTAATAGTTCTATATGTGGAGCTGCGTCCCAGGTGTAATGAGAGCCATTTATCACCTGTGCTTCCAGCAGGTGACAGCGTGGCACAAGGTCCCGCACAGCTCCCAGAGACACCGTCCATTATGAAGGGTAGTACTTCATATAAAATCATGCCTTAGTCACTTCCTGTGGAGACGGCGGCCGGCTCGGCGTCTTTTTAAAGTAAAGATATTATTATGGTGAGAGGAGAAGAAGCTGTTTGATCTCAGAGTTTAATCCTCAGCAGGATCATGCTTCATAAACCTCCTTCTGATGATTGATGTCAAACTGCGGGACGTGGAGGGCAAAGTTATAAAGTCTATGATCAACTTTTGGTTTAAATCATGACAGGAAAGTTTCCACCGACACCGACGCTCAGATGCTCCTGGAATAATCTTCCATCTCACCCAAACTACAGGAAGTACAGGGTTTCTGCAGATCCTTTAAAAGTCTGAAAGGTAGGGCGGTCTGAGCACATTTAGCGTCCTGGGAGAAAATAATAATAAAATGTACAAATTAATTTTCTGATTGAACTAAATACGCACCAATTTTTAAATTCTTTACCAAGACTGATACCAATTTTTTAAAATGTCAATTTGGCCACAGCTGATACCGATGTTTTTATATCAGTGTTTTTCTTTTGTTTCCATGGAAACACAGAAATATACCCTATAAAAGAATAAATGAATCCAGTCCTTCGTTACACCTCACACCTTTAAATGAGCACAAATTCAGTAATACACGAGTGTAACAACCTTTAACAGAACCTTCTGTCACATGAAAAAACATCTTCAAAATAAAGAAAAAGTCTTTTTACTATAGATGATGCGTCATAATTCATCTCTAATATCTGTTTTATATTCCTGTGAAAACGTCGACACATTTCTCCTTCAAACAGCTGATTTGCTGTGTCGTTATTTTGTTGTGGCCTCGTGTCGTATTTATGGATTATAGCATTAGTAAAAAATAATAAAAGAGAAACATTTAGAATTTTTTTCTTCCTGTTTGTGGCGCCCCCTGTGGCTGACGGCGCCCTCAGCATTTACCTGTATTTCCTACACCACGGGGTCGGCGTTGTGCGTGAGTGCTGGTGTTTCACACAGCTGCAGGTCGTGTGTTCTGGTGAGATTCAGCCTGCAGCGAGTCAGTATTCTTAAATAACTGTGGACTCCATCTCCTCCTCCTGCTGATGGGTTTCACCCTGAGCGACCCCCCATCTTTACAGGAAGTGTAAGTGCTGAAGAGTAATTAGAAAACCCTCATTTGCTGGGGGGGACAGGGGGGCGGGCGGAGGAGCCTCTGGGATTCTGTGGTCCGGCGGCGCTCAGCCACACATTAGGCATTTAAATCTTTTCAGAGAGTGGATGTGAGAGCGGTTAGAGGAACACACTGCTCCCTGCAGACACACTCATTTCAGACTGTGGTGTGTTTCTAGCGGGGATTGCTAATTCAGCAGCAGCCGGGTCAGATGGGACGCTGGAGGGCACTTAATATAGTACTCTACTGATCCAGAGCGCCGCGGCCCGCAGCTGAAGCTTGACTTGGTAAAAGCAGAGAAAGTCTGTGTGATGTGGAGACGGTCTGGTGTCAGTTTTATTTCTGCCTGGAGGAAACGTCTTTAATGGAACGTTTGAGGCCCGTCCGTCCTCCGAATGACTGTCACTGTGTTATTTAAAGAAGTGGACATTGTTTCCCTCTGATTGAACCAACCAGACGTGTCATTAAATAACACCAACATACAGAATCATCATCACATATATGTACAGGAAAGAAATACCAGAGAAAATAAAGAATTATTCATTTAATTGAATTATTTGGGGACTCGCTGCGAAGGACTCAGTCTCTGTGAGGTGGATGCTCAGTGAGCCAGAGGCCTCTCTGACATTAATCATGTTTTTAATCACATCTTTAAAATTCCATTATTTGCATTTAAAAACATTTTTGAAAATCCAGATTAATGAGGTGAAGCCCTCCTTGATTGGGATCAAATGAATCCAAAATAATTGACTTTATAATCTGAACTTTTAGATTTATTTCTTTCACATCAGCAAAACACAATTTCAAACATAAGAAGACAAATCGGCTTCATTATAACTCACTGACAAAACAACTTATACTAAACACGTCTCCCCACAAATACAACATGCTAACATTATTAGCACAGGCCTATGGCCTTTCACACTGTATAAATTAGCCTAGCAGCTAGTGGATTTTCCTTTCCTCATATGAAGTCAGGATAAATCACACACTCAGTGTCTGTAGTGAACCTGTTGGATTTAGTTTGATCCTCAGGTCTGAGCTGATATTTCAACTCAGTTTGAGACGAGCTGCAGCTGATTGACTGATGACTCGTCAGCTGACGTATCTGAGGGAGAGCAGGAAGCAGGAAGCTGCTGCTGTGGCTGGACTACAAGTAAGGGTGCATCGAAGGGACAAAACAGCTCATGATTTAAAGAGAAAAAACACATGTTTAGATCACATGTGATTAACATGTTAACACTGACAGTCCTAATTCTTACACATGCTTCTGTTTTAAAAAATAGTTTAGTGTCATTTGAATACAGCGTTTGTTCAATAAAACAACTTCCTGTTTTCATCCTTTCAGGGTCACTGATGGTAACGATGTGTTAACTGTGTCAGAACCATCATCTGTAACTGAAGGTTTTTCAGGTCGAAGGGCTTAAATAGCTCTGATGATGTCACCACCTTGACCTTTGGTGACCACGCAGACAGACAGCGAGAAGGTTCTGACTTGTTTCCTGTCTTGGCTGCGTCCCCAGACGTGTCCGTGAGGAGCCGAGTATTTAAATCGGACTGACTTGTGTGACTCCAGCGGCTCATTTGCAACTTTGGATGTTATTTTTTCCTTCGCCGTTCGTCCGCCTACACGAGCGCTCATTAGCATACAGAGACCGCTGGGTTTCATCACAATGAGACAAACTGTACACTCAGTTTAGTTTCTTAAACTGCGGAGGTGTCGAGTTTTTCTCTGCTGCTGATTAGTTGGGAGGAATGTGGAGCTGTTGTCTCTTTACATATCTGATCCTGATGAACGGAGCTGTTTGGAAAAGCACCGACAGACGAAGGTTACATGTTTGTCTGGGTCAAAGGTCAGTCAGGTCTGAGCTCTGTCTTTCTTTGATGGATTTAATGAGACCTCAGAGTGACGTCATGTGTTGGTGTCATGTTGTTAACCCTCTGCTGAGATGGTATCAGACATCAGCAGCTATTTTAACTTGAACACTTTCTTCTTCTCTCCGTGTCCTTGCCGCAGCCTCCTACCTCCACCCCAGCTTCCAGGGACTCATGTCGGACAATGACACCGTGCGCCTGGGCCTGGACTTCCAGAGGATGCTGAGGATCAACCACATGCTCTACATCGCTGCCCGGTCAGTCACCACACTCATCTGCTGATTTAACCCTTTAAAAACAGACGCAGGAGATCTAAACATCAGCCTGAAATCAAAACTAGCTGCAGCACTGATTGTTTTTGCAGCAGAAAGCTTCTGTCTTCACTGTCATCATGTTGTATGTCTGTAATGACATCATTGCACCATGTTGTGTGTGGTGTCAGACTGCATGTTATCGCCCCACATGTTCTACAACAACACCTTTTTTACTCTGCTCATACGAAAAAACATACCTCAAATACTGAGTAATGTACAGAGTTTGAATCGCTGATGGAGCGTTCAGAAATGTTTAGTTCATGTTTCCACATTTATGACTTAAAGTTTATTGAATCTCAAATTTTCCAACACCAAAACAAAAAAAACAACAGAAAACACATGAAGAAGCTTCCTGAACAACAGCAGACAGAAAAATAAAGATGAAAATAGACAAGGACTGAGTCAAACTATACATCAAATCAAATCAAATAAACTTCATGTGTTCACACGATACGTTCAGCCGACAGAATCATCACCTTCTGTCTGTGTGTTTGTTCCTTCACACTGCTGATAGTCGAGGTGTCGTGTGTTCAGGCTGTCTGTCTGTCCTGTTCTCATGAACACGATATCTCAAGAACACCTCGAGGGAATTTCTTTATATTTGGCAGAAACGACCACTTAGACTGAAGAATAAACTGATTTGAATTTTGTTGTCAAAGGTCAGCTTGACTGTGACATCATCATGTTTTAACGTCATATCTCAGGAACAGAAGGGGAGACATTTGGTCAGATACTGAATTGGTGACTCTAATCTTGAAACTGTGCTGATTGTATAGATCTTCTGTGTGTGAAGCATCCATGTTTTCACTGACATGTTGGTGCATCAATTATCTGCAGGTGAAACACACACACAACAGTTTTACAGGAGCTCAGATCAACTCAGGATTTTTACCCAAACTGAGATGTCGACAGTGTGACAGCAGCAGCTCTGCAGCTAATTGTTGAACTTTGTGAGACTCAACAGGTCCATCATCTCCAGAGTCTTAACATAATCAATAACTGTGTCATCTATATAGTTTATGGTGAACATTAAGTGCAGATATCTCCCGATGAACTCTTCACGTAAAGAATCTCAGAGCTTTAATCCCTAAAGTCAGTCCTTACGTACAGACTGCATGTTAGTGTCTGTCTGCACATCTGATCATGTGAACACATCTGATCATGTGAACACATCTGATCAGGTGAACACATCTGATCATGTGAACACATCTTGAACACATCTGATCAGGTGAACACATCTGATCATGTGAACACATCTGATCATGTGAACACATCTGATCACAGTGGCAGAGGCTCTGGTGGTAACATTTTCTCTCCTGATGAGTCTTGGGATGATAGTCTTTAGTTGTTAGTCTGTTCGTGTGAAAACTGATGATGAGGAGTTACCAGAGCCCAAAACTTTCTCCTCTGAGTTCTTCATCAGCAGTATCTGTGTTATTAAAACCAGTGGACTTGTTTGTTTCAACTTAATTAAACCAGGAGACTCAATGAAGCATTAAATCAGTTTGTGTCCACTGAGAGCAGGACAAGAGGCAGATCAGCTGCTGGACGGACGTCAGGGACAAAACAATGGACAAAATGGACAACAGCAGAGCAGGGAGGTAAAAATATTAGGTGGAAACATCATCAGCAGAAAAGACTGTAAACAATAAACCACATTCACAGACTGCATGAGAAGAATAAGGAGAGTGTGATAGAAACATGAGGACAGATTTTACTGAGAAAGCTTTGTGTGTGTGACAGACGAGACCTTGAAGACTGAGTTTAATACTGAACAAAAATATAAACGCAACACTTTTGTTTTTGCTCCCATTTTTCATGAGCTAAAGTCAAAGATCTAAAACATTTTCTATAAACACAAAAGATCATTTCTCACAAATATTGTTCACAAATCTTTTCTAAATCTGTGTTAATGAGCACTTCTCCTTTGCCAAGATAATCCATCCCACCTCACAGGTGTGGCATATCAAGATGCTGATTAGACAGCATGAATATTGCACAGGTGTGCCTTAGGCTGGCCACAATAAAAGGCCACTCTGAAATGTGCAGTTTTATCACACAGCACAATGCCACAGATGTCGCAAGTT
>NC_065511.1:44507353-44509601 GCF_006386435.1 Epinephelus moara
TCAACTCTATGCGAAGGAGATGTGTTGCACTGCGTGAGGCAAATGGTGGTCACACCAGATACTGACTGGTTTTCTGACCCCCCCAGACCCTCCCAATAAAGCAAAACTGCACATTTCAGAGTGGCCATTTATTGTGGCCAGCCTAAGGCACACCTGTGCAATATTCATGCTGTCTAATCAGTATCTTGATATGCCACACCTGTGAGGTGGGATGGATTATCTGAACAATATTTGAGGGAAATGGTGTGTTGCGTTTATATTTTTGTTCAGTGTACAAAAAACCTCCCCAACATTAAAGTCTGACTGTTCTGTGACATCTTCCAAACAGCAGCTTCACACCAAACTTACTACAGCTCATCAGCGATCGCTGTTTCCTCAGTGGACTGTCATATTTCCATACGACACCCTGGGTGTCCTGCACGGGGCCATTTTGTGACGAGAATGAGAACAGTTTGAAGCTTAACATGTTTGTCAGGACATTAAAGTTTTCCTGCTGCGTCTCTGAGTTGAACCGCACGGTGCTCCTTCTCCATGGAGATGTGGAAGGTTAATAATCTAAAGAGGACGAGGTGGCTCCTCCCCCACTTGTCTTCCTCTGGGCTGAATAAATGGTGCCTCAGTATTTTTGGCGGTGTCTCAAACTGCAGCGCTCCAGCTGCCAAGAACCTGAGAAGGTACCGTAATTCTTAATGTACCTAAATGGACTTCATATTTTCCACAGCTGCACACAACAAAGAGCACGGCTCACTTCACACACAGATTCATACGGCAGTGCTGATGGTTGAAACTTTCTCTGCAGCTGAGAAGTCAGCGTGTTGATCCTCCTCCTCCCTCTGCTGAGGATCAGCCTCCATCAGTGCTGACAGAGCTGCTGCTGCTCACATGTTCTGATCAGAGGATTGTTGATGATACAACATGATGATGTCTCCAGGTCCTTCGCAAGTCTCAACATGTCTCAGATTCAGTTTCATAAACATGAAAAGTCATTAAATCGTCTTTAAGGCTCGTTTCCACTAAACAACAGAAATAAAACAGCAGCAGAAGAAGAAGAAGAGGTGCAGGTGAGATTTAAGAAACCTCTGCGGCCTCAGAAAGAATCTGAAACCCAGGAAGTAAAATTAACAGATACAAATGTGATGTCATCAAGGGAAGTAAACAAATAAACAAACAAACAAAATAAGCAACATAAATAGTGGGGGGGAGCCTATCCCAGCTGTCATTGGGCGAGAGGCGGGGTTCACCCAGGTTCAGGAACCCTCCTATTGTGAGGCAATGATGCTAACCACTGCACCACCGTGCCACCTGTGTTTCATTTAACTGTCTTTTCATTTGTTTATGTCAAAATGAGTCAAACCTGTTTCTGATGTTATAAAACTTTAAACCTTCCTCTGAACCTAAAACACCAGGGGGTATTCCATCAATGTAGCTAAGAATATCCAGACTAAGGTGTAATCTTGAAGTTTGACTTAACGCCACCTCCCAATCTAGCTCCGACCCGTTCCATCAAGTGAAATCAGCTGGCTCCAACTGACGCTAATTCAAGCCTCACCTGTTAAGCCTCAACTCATGCACGCGCCCAGGGAAAATAAAAAGCCCAAACTAGTCGAGTGCCGAACATGTTGCAGAGTGTCAAAAAGCAAAGGAAAGGAGCGAGCGGAGGCTTTTTCTGTGGCGGAGCAAACGCTCCTTATGGAAGTGTATGAGGACTATGAGGACATGATTAAGAAAAAGACAATACTGCAGTGATTAATAAAGCAAGGGAGGTGGCGTGACGGAATATTGCCCACAGGCTAAATGTGTAAGTGACAAAGAAAATTCAGCATTTCAGCATAATATCATGTTCTATAAATCCTGCATCAAAGGGACAAAATACATGTAGATAAGAACACCTATTAAATCTGACAGTTCAAGTCTGCCTAATGAAATTCACCACATGTGTAAATTAACATTAGTGACAGACTGTTTATCACATTTATCTACTGATTCCTATGTATATTTCAGATGATGCATTTAATCAAACTATTTTATGTCAATCATCACATTTATCACATCATTGATCGTAGATTATGACATTTCTGAAATGATCAGTTTATAGGAAATACTTATAGGAAATAATCACATTACATTTATCTATTGATTGTAGAAAATGACATTTAGCAAATCCATCAGTTCAGTGGAGATGAGGAAAACTATTAAGTGAATGCAGGTGATAGTGAATCAATTATCTATTTCTCATCATTTGGGAGTC
>NC_065511.1:44510988-44533243 GCF_006386435.1 Epinephelus moara
CACTCAATTATGTCCGTCGGGGAACTAGATATTTTAAATGGTTCGGCTCGTAAAAACGGAATTAAAATGAAACAAAATAAAATAAAATAATATCCTGCGCCCAATAATTCGGTACAGGGTCGTGCCGAACCGAAAGTCGCGTACCGAACGGTTCGACACAAATACATGTACCGTTACGGCCCTATTAATAGTTAATTTGTTTTATTAAGTATGTTATATATTTTATTATCTACATATTATTTTATCATCACATGACAGTTGTGAGTGTGTAAAGCTCTGGCAGAACTGTCTTTTAGGTGTCTCTTCTTGTCTATTGAACATTTTTTGATCATAGATGGAGCTAATCCTCACCTTAATCCTGCTACAGACCAGGATTGCCCGGCAGCATAAGTTACCATGGTTACTAGGCTGGGATTCAGGTTAACCACCTTGATGGAACGGAAACCGGAGTTTAGCTCGATGTATCAGGCTTAGCCAGAACCATGGTTTCCATGGTTACCGATGTGAGGCTAATCTTAGCCACTTTGATGGAACAGAAATCTGGCTCACATTAGCCAGACTTGGCCATTTAAGCCTGGATTTGCCTTTAGCCTGCTTGATGGAATACCCCCCTGCTCTCACCTGTTGGCACAGTGAAGCTTTAATATTTCTGTATAAACCAGCCTCTGTAGAGGAACATGTACTGACCTTCACACTGACCTCCATACTGACCTTCACACTGACCTCCATACTGACCTTCACACTGACCTTCACACTGACCTCCATACTGACCTTCACACTGACCTTCATGCTGACCTCCATACTGACCTTCACACTGACCTTCATACTGACCTTCAGACTGACCTTCACACTGACCTTCACACTGACCTTCACGCTGACTTTCACACTGACCTCCATACTGACCTTCACACTGACCTCCATACTGACCTTCACACTGACCTTCACGCTGACCTTCACACTGACCTCCATACTGACCTTCACACTGACCTCCACACTGACCTGTAACGCTTTAATAAAAGATGATTGGTCCATTAATCAGACTTAAATGTGGTTAAAGATTCTTAAATGTCAGACACCGTGGCCCACCTGTGCTCATCTAACGGCGTCTCTCCTCTGTCTCCTGCAGGGACCATGTGTTTGCCATCAACCTGGACACTTCCTCTGAGCAGATCGTCCCTCAGCAGGTAAGGCAGTCTGCACATCAGTATCAGCTGATATGTTGACATCACTGATGTCAGCGGTCGATGTTCTTCTGTTGAGTCTCAGACTAAAAAGCTCCAGACTAATATTGTCCTACTGTCCCGGGGACAATTTAAACATGTTTGGAACAAACAAAGTTGGGACGAAAGGACACCGTAAACTCAGTATCAACATGTCTGTGATGACATCAGCAGGAGGAGAACTAGTTAACGTTAGCTTATAGCAGCTAGTTAACGTTAGCTGTTAGCAGCTAGTAAACGTTAGCTGTTAGCAGCTAGTTAACGTAAGCTCTTAGCAGCCAGTGGAGCTAACAGCTAACGGAGGCCAAAGCTGATATTGATATTAGGCAGTAAAAGGTTTGATATACCTGTTGATATTAAGTACACATTTCATAAATAAACAAAAACACACAACACATTGTTGCAGTCAAACATTTGTGACAAAGACGTGTGAGAGAGGCCGAAAGTTTTAACAGTTATCATTAAAAATGACATTAGTGAACCGGAACTGTCGATTAATTGGTGATTTGATAATTATCAATTATCCCAAACTGCTCTTTCTGCATTACCTTCTGTAAAAAAAAAAAAAATTCACTTCATTTTGTTTATCAGACAACAAATACACTGATACCGATGTATCTGTGATCAACCAATCAGTCTGTCTGGATCTATCAGAGAGGAAATTAGGATTTGATATATTCAATTAAAAGACGTTTAAAGCAGTTACATTTCAAAATGTTTCTGGTGGTATCAACTCAGAGTTTTGGTGCCTCCCTGGTTGTTACAGCAGAGACTCAGCTGTTGGTTCCAACATGGATCTGTTTGTATTTACTGAACACGACTTCCTGTCTGAATCATCTGCTCTCTAATCTGAGCGTCATCTGTTATTTCCTCACATCCTGCTCAGATTATTCCTCAGACATTCACACTGTGTTTGATTCCTTCTGATCTGTCATGATCAATACCAATGATGTGAGAGTTAAAATTACACACACTGATAATGTGTGAATGATGCTGTGCATTATATTATAGATAATGTGGGAATGATACTGTGCATTATATTATAGATAATGTGTGGATGATACTGTGCATTATATTATAAATAATGTGTGGATGATACTGTGCATTATATTATAGATAATGTGTGAATGATACTGTGCATTATATTGTAGATAATGTGTGAATGATACTGTGCATTATATTATAAATAATGTGTGAATGATACTGTGCATTATATTATAAATAATGTGTGAATGATACTGTGGATTATATTACAAATAATGTGTGGATGATGCTGTGGATTATTTTATAAATAATGTGTGAATGAT
This sequence comes from Epinephelus moara, assembly GCF_006386435.1. NCBI lineage: Eukaryota > Metazoa > Chordata > Actinopteri > Perciformes > Serranidae > Epinephelus > Epinephelus moara. The sequence continues at coordinate 44,513,516 of NC_065511.1, forward strand.
ACTGTGCATTATATTATAAATAATGTGTGGATGATACTGTGCATTATATTATAAATAATGTGTGAATGATACTGTGGATTATATTACAAATAATGTGTGGATGATGCTGTGGATTATTTTATAAATAATGTGTGGATGATACTGTGCATTATATTATAGATAATGTGTGAATGATACTGTGCATTATATTATAAATGACGTGTGAATGATACTGTGCATCATATTGTAGATAATGTGTGAATGATACTGTGCATTATATTATAGATAATGTGTGAATGATACTGTGGATTATATTACAAATAATGTGTGGATGATGCTGTGGATTATTTTATAAATAATGTGTGGATGATACTGTGCATTATATTATAAATAATGTGTGGATGATACTGTGGATTATATTATAGATAATATGTGAATAATACTTTGCATTACATTGTAGATAATGTGTGAATGATACTGTGCATTATATTATAGATAATGTGTGAATGATACTGTGGATTATATTACAAATAATAATGTGTGAATGATACTGTTGATTATATTAAAGATAATGTGTGAATGACACTGTGGATTATATTATAAATAATGTGTGAATGATACTGTGCATTATATTGTAGATAATGTGTGAATGATACTGTGCATTATATTATAAATAATGTGTGGATGATACTGTGCATTATAGATAATGTGTGAATGATACTGTGCATTATATTATAAATAATGTGTGGATGATACTGTGGATTATATTATAGATAATGTGTGAATGATACTGTGGATTATATTGTAGATAATGTGTGAATGATACTGTGGATTATATCGTAGATAATGTGTGAATGATACTGTGCATTATATTGTAGATAATGTGTGGATGATACTGTGCATTATATTATAGATAATGTGTGGATGATACTGTGCATTATATTGTAGATAATGTGTGAATGATACTGTGCATTATATTATAAATAACGTGTGGATGATACTGTGCATCATATTATAGATAATGTGTGAATGATACTGTGCATTATATATTATTAATAATGTGTGAATGATACTGTGCATTATATTATAGATAATGTGTTAATGATACTGTGGATTATATTATAGATAATGTGTGAATGATACTGTGAATTATATTGTAGATAATGTGTGAATGATACTTGGGATTATATTATAAATAATGTGTGAATGATACTGTGGATTATATTATAGATAATGTGTGAATGATACTTTGGATTATATGAGTGATGTATGAACCTGTTTGTAAAGACAGTTTGATGTTTGAGACTCAGGCAGCAGTTGTGTTCTTGTTATTCTGAACCTCTGTGTGTGTGTGTGTGTGTGTGTGTGTCTTCCAGGGGAAATGCTTTTTTTTTTTTTTTAATCTCATTATTTAGCTTCCCTCCCTCGCCAGCCTTTTCATTCAAGTATTAAGCAATCTCTCTTCAGACATATATCCAATATGGGTGCAGCGCAGCTCTCGTGGCGTTTGAAGTGGCGTGCTCCTTCCTATCTGAATCTCATTTGTCAAACATGATTGCACTTTAAAAAAGGCCCTCAGAGGCCTGGACTTTTGTTTGGTCGTATTTAGATTGGAGCTAAACACGGATATTGGCTGTGATAAGGCGTCGGCTGCACGTCAGGAGATCCAGACTGTCGATGAGGCTGCAGACTACGACACACAGACGTGGGAACTTTCCTCCATCTTTATTTTTCTCTCATGTTGTGTGAGCAGTTGGATATTGGATGTTTGTATATGATGGGTTTTTTTAGCCGTTTATCCGGAGCTGTGCGGCCTGCAGTGTGACGGCAGGGTTATTAAAGACTGGGACCATCTTCTGACTGACTCATATCACCACAGTGAGCTGCTCCTCTTCATCACACATCCATCCCTTCACTCAGGCTCCCAGCCTTCGTTCACTGATCTCTCAGGCTTCAGTGGTCGTGAGTAATTATTAGTAAACCAAACTGAGCGTGGACGGGCGGGATCCATTTCCATAACGCTGACTCCTGCAGATCTTCACAAAGTCGCTGAGGAGATGTTCCCTTCATGGACGCAGAGGGCAGAGCACAGAGAGCCAGAGTCGTTTACCACTCAGAATATGAAGGATAATTAAGTTCTCACTGTTCTGATGGCGATCAGTGACTGTGATAGTTTGGGACGAGATCGTTACCCTAAATATGACAATTAAACAGAAGAAGGATAGAACCTCCCCTTAAAGGTCCAGAGTGTCAGATTCAGGAGGATTACAGATTAAAGATTACAACCAGCTGAAACTTCTCCTGGTCAGAATTCCTTCAGTGTTGAGGAGCTGAATTATCCACAGAGGTCTCTTCTTCCTGTCTGAGACAGGCCGCTCGCTCAGCACCTGTTAATGTGTGCTCACCCTTTATCTCTGATAACTTCAGATCCAGATGTTGAGGAGCTGAACTATCCACAGAGGTCTCTTCCTCTCAGAAACACACACACCAGCTCATTTACACCAGGAAACACTGTCAGTGTTTCTTTGATGCTGCTCATGTGGAGGAGCTGCAGATTATGAACACATGAATGTCTCTATCTAGAGTCAGTGTTTGGTTTGTTCGTTCAACAGTGTGGTTTCATCACCATCTGAGACTGAGGACAAGACTTGATCTTACTGCCTGATGTGTGTGTGTTCATCTCCTCTGTCAGTTCAGACTCAACCAGGACTGCACATCAGATCTTTGTTATCAACCTCTGTCATTAACTCATCAGGACAGTTTGAAATGTTTAGTTTGAAGAATCAATAATCTGTTGTGTTTCAGCACTTTACTGAAAACAGGAGAAAACTTTAACATTAATCAGAAATAATCTCATTATTCAACAGTGTTATGTGGTATTTGATATATTTCTATAGTTCAGCAGCAGACTCGAGGTCAGACTGAAGAATAAAGGAGATTTAAAGACTCATTAAAAGTATCTCACATCTTCATATCAAACAATGAACAAATATTTCCTGCAGACTTAGTGTCAACAAAGGAATCAAAACAATGAATCAAAGCCTTTTAAACATTTAAACTGAATATGTAGAAAATAAAGACGGAGCGTCTGAAGAAAAGTTTTTTCTTTGTACAGGAGACACCAGACGAGTCACTGCTCAGACTGACTCGTGTCCCTCATGTCTTCGTCATTCAGATAAAAGCCAAACTGTGAATAAACCAACCAAACATGTTGTCAACACGAGCTGAGTCAGACGCAGAGTTTCTTCATATCAGGATTAATAGAGGAACGTTAGAGCCTTTCCAAACAGCTTCTTCTTCAGGTTTCAGTGATGCACCATTTTGAAGGTGTACAATAAAAGTTATAGTGTTCATTTGCTTATCTACGGTATTGAAACAAAAAAGTAACTGGACGTTGAATCTCTTCTTTGAATTATTTTCTAAGAGGAGACTTTTTAAAACTTCATCAGCAAAATGTTTCAAGTTTAAAATAATTATATTAATTAAACGTTTGTTCAGCTCCGCCCCTTTGAGTGCCGTCCCAAACCACGTAGTGAGGAGAGGAAGTGAGTTATTAAACCCTCCGACAGTGAGCCTGCACTGATGTCGACTTACTGAGCATGTGCAACACGCAACTGTGTTCGTCATGGAAGAAGCTCCGTTCAAATTAATTTCAGCGTGACGACCCTGAGGAATAAACCATTCAAACTGAGACTCACATTTAATATTATCACACAGACGTTAACATGTTAAATGTTGCATCATATTCAGGATCAAATCTTCACCTCTCTGCCACCAAGTATGAGACGTCTCTATTTTAATGTGTTGCAGAAACAAGCAGCTGATAAACTTCAGAGTGAAAAACAAAATTAAGAGACAAAAGATGTGAATCTGAGGAGTCGGTTTTATTTCCATTGGTTTATTTATTCATTCACTTATCAATTTATTGATTGATTTTAATGACACAAGAATAATAAAGGTCACCAAAACAGCAGCACCAATAAAATCAAAGATAAAATGTGAGTCATTAGACTTTTCTGTGTGTGTGTGTGTGTGTGTGTGTGTGTGTGTGTGTGTGTGTGTGTGTGTGTGAGTGTGTGGTCTGGAGGTTAATTGAGGCTAAGTGAGAGCTGGTCACACAGAGAGTGAAGCCACGCAGACATCCTTTGAATGTGTGTGTGTTTGTTTGTGTTAGGAAACACAGTGTGCAGACGTCCCCATATTTCTCTGTTTGTTTGTTTGTTTGTTTGTTTGTTTGTTTGGGCCTCAGTTTCTTGAAGTTAATGAGATCTTCATCACAGCTGTCTGGTAATGGCTCTTGAACGATGGGATGGAGCGAAGCAGCTTGTGTCTGAGCTGACAGTTGGCTCTCTCTTCCTTTTTCAGAAACTGACTTGGAAGACGAAGGATGTGGAGAAGTGCACAGTGCGAGGGAAGAACAGCGTGAGTACCCTCCTCTTCCTCCTCCTCTCTGCCGGCTGTAATAAGCAGCAATGTGCAGGGAGCCAATCAGCATCAGGCTGGAGCTGTGTGCGTGTGTGTGTTCATGTGTGTGTGTGTGTCTCTTTGATTGTGTCATCACAGTAACATCAGTCTGTTTCCACCTGACAGGACGAATGTTACAACTACATCAAAGTGTTGGTGCCTCGGAACGACGAGACGCTGTTTGCCTGCGGCACCAACGCCTTCAACCCCACCTGCCGTAACTACAAGGTAAGACACCGCGCCGCCGCATGCCGCCTCCTGGCCTCAATTACAGATAAGAGATCCCATCCAGCTGTTGGGAGACGTGTGGGCTGCTGCTGTTATTGAAGCTGCTAATGGAAATGACAAACTGGTGTCACATTAGCACCTCAGAGTGATGATGTCATAACCACACAAAACCACAGGACACTGAGAGAGAACATGTTTCATACATCAGTGAGAGTCAGTGTTTCACGTCTGTCAGCAGAAACACACTGAACTGAGGAGGGATATTACGATGAAGATAATATGATGATGAGGAGCAGCGCTGCACCACGAGAGGGAAATCTGCACTGACACTGTTTAATACACACATATTAAAGTTTCTCTCAGTCAGCTGATAAAATACTACAAATTATTCTTTGATTTAAAAAATGAAATTATTTGTTAAACAAAAGAATGTCAGAAATACTTAAATTAAATTTAGTTATATCATTGAATTAAATAACTTGATATTTGTTTTGTTTTACAAACACAAAGATAAAACAATAAGTTACACACTCTGTCCATATCTCAGCCTGTCACTGCGTCTCTATCACACAGATTACTATTGTGATGACAATAACAAAAAGATCAACTGCAGCCCGACAGTAAACTTCACTATTGAAATTAATGTATGCACCATAAATATAAACACAAATGAAACAGAATATAAAAAGTTAATATGCAGAAACAGGTAAGAGACATTCCTAAATTGAATAAAGCACCAGTTTGATGATATATTATATATTAGAAAGAAATATTATATTAGATAATATTTCTTTGAGTTTATAATTTATGGACATTTAAAAACGTTAAGATATCTTATTAAAACAACCAACAGCAGTGTGCCGGGTACGTCCTGCTGTCACACACAAAACACATGATTGAGGACAGTCAATAAAAGCAGAGATATCTGTTTTGGTAAATGAACCCTAAACCTGACCTCAGATAGAATATGGTGATAAAAACATAAAGCAGATATATTTCTCCTCGTATCAGCAGCAGCACCTGTTCTGACACTGGAACATGTGGAGCTGCCCCTCACATCATCAGTCAGACCTCAGTCCACTCACATCGCATTAAGTCCAGCAGTCAGTTGTGTTTCTCCTACTCAGTGTGCTGCACAGTGTTCCTCTGGACACGTTTTGGTCCCAGATTTTGCTGCAGAGTGAGCGCTCTTGACTGTCATGCTACTCTTTGGTACAGACAGCTGCAGACACAGAGGAGGAGAAACTAACATTATCTCCTCTCTGCTGCTGAGACGCTCACAGATACTCCATATGACTCAGTCTCTGGATTCTGTTTGATATCTGCTGTCAGAAAATATTAATGTTGTTGTTTCTGATCTGTTGTTAGCGCTGACGCTGTGCCGACAACACGCAGCTTTACTTCTCAGTTAAACACAATAATCTCAGTGAAGTCATCAGCCTGACTCTCTCCTCCCTTCACTGGGGTCACTTTAACACTGAGTGGATTATAAAAGGTGGATGATATGTATAAATACAGTACACATATATATATATATATATATATATATATGTTCCATCAGTGAGTCAGTTGGATCATGTGATCGAGGCCTCTGATCTGTTTCATATGTGACTGAGTGTTTATGATTTCTGTCTGTGCCTCATCAGTGTGTTTTGTTTTGAGTGAGTGTGTGTGTGTGTGTGTGTGTGTGTGTGTGTGTGTGTGTGTGTGTGTGTGTGTGTGTGTACTTGAATTTTTTATGTGTGTTTCCTACCCCCTTACCTCATTTCCTTCCTTCCCTCCTCCTGCTGTCAGGTGTAACACTCTGCTCTCAGTCTGAGGACACACAGCGTCATCTCTTGCAAACTGTGTGTTAATGGACTGTTAAACTGCTCTGTGTGTGTGTGTGTGTGTGTGTGTGTGTGTGTGTGTGTGTGTGTGTGTGTGTGTGTGTGTGTGTGTGGGGTTGTGTGTGTGTGTGTGTGTGTGTGGTATCTGATCCTCGCAGCAGCAGCAGGTGTCCTGTTCACAGTGTCAGAGTGAAGCAGCTGACAGATAAACTGCTGGTGACATCATCACCACCTCACACACTGACCCACATACATCCCATAATATACATCTCATAGTATGCATCCCATAATATATCCCATCACACATTACATCACATAAAACTCTGTATCTTTATGATGCATGTGTTTCCTCTCAGAGACACACCTCTCTGTAGTCAGCGGATTGATTCTGCAGCAGCGGTGGCGGTGATGTGAGTTTACAGCTGTAAACAGTGAGGCTTTCCTGGTGTTGTGTTTCTGTTGGTGACCTCACAGCTGAGTCCGTGTCCTCATGAAGACCCTTGTCTGTCTCTGTGTCCTCTGTCCACTAGATGTCCACTCTGGAGCAGGAGGGGGAGGAGGTGGTGGGACAGGCTCGATGTCCCTTCGAGTCTCGCCAGTCCAACGTCGGCCTCTTCGCAGGTGAGTCAGGAGCAGACGGAGCCAGCGGCCGTACACACTGTCCTGTCACTGACATGTCACAGCTTCAACTCCCACAGCTGCTCCTCTGGGTCATTAGGGTCACAGGGAAGTGACCTGGTGTGTTCAGGGGTCACAGTGACCTGGTGTGTTCAGGGGTCACAGTGACCTGATGTGTTCAGGGGTCACAGTGACCTGATGTGTTCAGGGGTCACAGTCACTGATGATGAGGTTGAGGTTTTTTAAAAGTGTCTGAGGGAGCTTGTTTTTCAGAGACCAAACGGGTTTAAGCTGCTTCAATAAAAACATAGTAAACGTCACATTTTTACTGAACATCTGAAACTTCACTCTCAAATAATTATTGAAGCACTGGGGAGAGATGTATGTGTTTTTAATTTGGCTGCTGGGAGGAGCATGCAGATTTAAATGTATGCTGTATTTTGTATTTGTTTTACTGCTGATTTTTAAAGTGCCGGTGGTTTGGAGACACGTCTTCTTTAAAAATGTCAAAATGAGACAATTTATCAGCCAGAAACTGTAGAAACAGAAATTATCACTGGATAATATGTGACGATCTTTGGACACATCGAGTGCGATGAAACTTTTGTCAGAAAAGAAAATAAACATAAATCTGATTTTGAAAAAGTGAAATTTCATCAAAATCACTTTATTCGACGTCTTGTTTAAAATATGTGTCCTCACAGTGGCAGTGTGACTCACCAGAGGATCCACGACACAATATCATCACAATACACAAGTCATTCAGTGTGACATATGTGATACAGTGTTATTGCCATACTAAACACATACAATACGCTGAGTGTTGTGATAAAATATATTGTGATTTATTACCTGTTTTCAGCTGTAAATTTAGTCTCCAAAGGAAACTGTGTCAGTTTTTAGTCTGTTCATGTCACGTCAGTCTTTAATGTTGTAGCAGCAGCAGCATGTTTCTGTGAAACTGAATAAGCAGCAGATTATATCTCTCTAATAGGCTCCAAGAAGTTTAATTTGTATTTGTCATATTAATTAATTAATTTATGAAATAAAACGATAATACTTGGCATCTGTGTGACGGTACGATATTGGCACACAAAAATATTGTGACGAATATGGACTCTGATGTGCGGTCAGGTGTTGTGATGATGATGGAGGAGGAAGATGATACTCTGTGAACATGTCTGGGGGGGGGGCTGCTCTGAGCGCCGCCGCCAGCTTTCCACTGACATTTATTTGTAGTTGACTCAGGCTGTTATTTAAAGTGACACCTGTGATCCTGCACCTGTCCTCACAGGCTGATCAAAGTGACCAGAGGAAACGCCTGAAAGAGGAACTGTGATGTCTGACAATGTCTTTATCTCTCAGGTGGAGATTTCTACTCAGCCACCATGACCGACTTCCTGGCAAGCGACGCAGTGATTTACAGGAGTCTGGGAGAAAGTAGCCCCGTGCTGCGGACCGTCAAGTACGACTCCAAGTGGCTGCGAGGTGAGCGTCCAGCAGGCTCAAGAAGGGCCGCTGGGATATTTAAAGAATCAGAAACACTGTTAGAAACACTGCTGTGAGTCCTGACAGACTTTCTGATGACGTCAGAGGCTGCAGAGATCAGACAGGACTCAGACTGAGTGGACTCAGACTGAGTGGACTCAGACTGAGTGGACTCACACTGAGTGGACTCACACTGAGTGGACTCACACTGAGCGGACTCAGACTGAGCGGACTCACACTGAGCGGACTCACACTGAGCGGACTCAGACTCTGTAACCTGCAGTTGAAATCAGGAGCTGAGTGTTTGTGTCAGCGAGCGCTGATCCAGGAGCAGCTCTGCTGTTTAAACACCATGATCGCTCTGATTGGACGTTGGCTGCTCCTCACGCTTCTGGTTATTCGTCTCTCCTGGACCTGCTCACAGGCCGCTCATCCTGTTTGTCACACATCTCTTCTTCCTGTTTCCCACAGAGCCCCACTTCCTCCACGCCATCGAGTACGGGAACTATGTGTACTTCTTCTTCAGTGAGATCGCGGTGGAGTACACCACTTTGGGCAAGGTGAGGAAATCAGACACTCGTCTGCCTCCTGGTTTCTGACCTCATGCTTGTGTAATAATCCATGCTCGCTCCGCCCCCTCAGGTGGTTTTCTCCAGAGTCGCACGTGTTTGTAAGAATGACAACGGCGGCTCGCCGAGGGTGCTGGAACGTTACTGGACGTCGTTCCTTAAAGCGCGGCTGAACTGCTCCGTGCCGGGCGACTCCTTCTTCTACTTCGATGTTTTACAGTCGCTGACGAACGTGCTGCAGATCAACCACCGGCCGGCCGTGCTCGGCGTCTTCACCACGCAGGCCAACAGGTTGGTGTCAGTGTCTCCTCCCAGTCAGGGCTGCAGGGCGCCGCCCACATTTCAACCAGGAACAGGAGCTCATTTATAAACACCTCATACGCACCAAACGAGGCCTGAAAGAGGCGCACGCTGATTCACACACTAAAGTTGTGATGTATAAACACAGACTTGATCTGAGGAACTGTGACCCACGCTTACCAACATTTGGAGACAGGAAACTAGCGACACAGCTCAGCGTCTGCGTCGCTAGTTTCAGGAGGCAGAGCGGGTCGTCAACTGATCAGAAGGTCGGTGGTTCGATCCTCTGTTCCTCCTCCTCGCATGTCCAGTGTCTGTAGGTAAAATACTGAAGCCCAGATTGTTTCAGGTGGACACTGTTACTGTGTGTGTGTGTGTGTGTGTGTGTGTGTGTGTGTGTGTGTGTGTGTGTGTGTGTGAAAACCTTGTAAAGTGCTTTGTATAAATTGACTGTGTGTCAGTGGAGCAGCACAGTGACGTTCTGCACACAGATTCAAATTGAGGTAGCAGAGCGTCACAAACATGTAGAAGAAGAAAAGACAGGAAGTGGATCACCTCCATGTGTCAGCCCGTCTCTTCCTGCTGAGTCCTCCTTATTAAAAACACGAGGCTGTGTCAGAGTCGAACACGCCGCTCTTGTCTGGCTCTGTTTTAATGTCAGCCTCCTCTGTGTTTCCTCCGACAGCATCACGGGCTCCGCAGTGTGCGCCTTCTACATGGACGACATTGAGAAGGCCTTCAGTGGGAAATTCAAAGAGCAGAGGAACAGTGAGACGGCGTGGACACCTGTTCCTGAGGATCAGGTCCCCAAACCAAGGTAAGAAATGCCTTTAAATAACAAACTGTCAGCTTGTCTCTGCAGATGCTGCTGGTGTTGTTGTGCCTCCAACAGAAACACACACCTGTGCCTCCTTCCTGCTCACAGCTGCTTGGGGGGGTGGGGGGGGTCATGGGTCTGTGCTGGCGATGGTCTTGGTCGGAGGAAACATGTTTTCAGGTTGTCCAAATGTCCGTCTCTTGAAGACGATATTTCAAGATCACCTTGAGAGATTTTTTTCAGCACAAACGTCCACCTGGACTCAACACTGAAGAGATTAGATGTTGTTGTGTGTCATGTGTGTGTGTGACCTCGCATAACATGACTGGTGGGCGGAGTCATACAACCAGGGGCAGTAACTGTTTGTTTCTGTGCTGCTGTTGTTCAGGCCGGGATGCTGCGCTGGCGAGGGCTCAGCCACCGCCTACAAGTCGTCCACCACCTTCCCCGATGAGACGCTGACCTTCATCAAGTCGTACCCGCTGATGGACGAGTCCGTCCCCTCGGTCAATGACAGACCCTACTTCACCCGCACCACCAGCAGGTACGACTCATCACAGCTCACCTGTTCTCTTTTATCAGCAAACCTTTAATGAGTCCACTGAGAGGACGCCAGCCCCGCCCATCGTCCCCCACAAACCTTCGCCGCTCAGACACAGAATCAGTGACAGCTGTGATTAATGACTTCAACACTTGATCAAGTAAAAACACTGAAGCAACATAGAATGAAATTAATCAGCTCTCACACTCTTTATTTCTTTAATATAAAAGCTACAACTAACTTTAATTTTCTTTATCAATTATTTTCTTCATTAATAAATTATTTAACTTTACAAAGTCTCACAGTGTCTCAGAGTCCAAATGTGTCCTCACGTACAAAACCCAAAAGAAGACATGAATACCTGTCTGTCTGTCTGTCTGTCTGTCTGCAGCTGTATGACCAATATAGACAAACAGCACAGATAAAGGTCCAGTGGATGCAGAGGTTCTGATCACTGTAGAGTTTGAACGAATGAATTCCTGTTGATCATCTGATCAATTGATGGACTGATTGATTTCTTCGTCTTATTTTCCTATATTTATTTCTGAGCTATAAAACTGAGACATGAATCAGCTTTAACAGGTCTGATGCTTCAGAATCACAAACCTGTTCCTCCAGATGTCACTGATGGAAACCAGTAAACCAGCTCCTGCACCATGACTCAGAAAAGCTCCTGTTCAGACGTTCAGTCGCCTCCTCTGGGAACGTCTTCATTAAATACAATTAAAAACTCCACCATTAGTTTTACAGCAGAGTTTGTGCTGTCCGACTCTGTGCTGTGATGTTAGCGTGCAGCTTTACCGCCTGAGGTCTGGAACATGATGTCACCGCAGCGTTTCCTCACTGGATGAACTGACCTGCAGAATCTACTGATGTGAGTCGATGATATCAGTGAATGTTGAATCGTTGATAAGTGACACAAACGATGGATGGACCTTGTTTAGCTCCTTTCTAGTCACACACTGGTGGCCAAGGCGACCGTACAAGGTGCCACCTGCTGCTCAGTTTATAACACACTCACACACTGATGATGAGCCATCAGGAGCAGTTTGGGGTTCAGTATGCCCAAGGATGCTTCGGCATGCAGACTGGAGGAGCCGGGGATCAAACTGCTGATCTACTGATTAGTGGACAGAGAGGGACAGACAGAGAGAGGGACAGACAGAGAGAGGGACAGACAGACGGACGGTACCCAGCAGCCTCCTCCACGCCTCCTGAAGCAGAGCCGGGCTGACAGCCAGCCTTGCTGCAGCAGCTCCTCGCTGGGGAAACATTCGCCGCTTCACATCTGGCGGCAGAAACATCACATCTGCGCGGTGTCTCCCAGGAGAGGAGCCAGATAAATGAAATCTAACCAGGAGCACATCACGCAGTCATCACAGGGTCGTGCTGCCAGGCAGGTCCATGTGGGTAAACACAGCGGCCTCCGAGGGACCATCTGTGAGGGACGGAGGGAGAAGTGAGGCCACACGAGCCGCCGCCGCTGCTGCTGCTGTCCTTTACAGAAGAATGTAGAGAGTCAAAGAGCAGGTTTATCAGAGGAAGTTTGTTGAGATGGCGGGTCGGAGAAGAGAAACACAGGCAGAGAAAATGAATGAGTAAAGCTCAGCTCTCTGTCAACAGTCGATGGACTCAAGGTGCCCTTCAGCTCAGCTCTTAATCCTCCTCTGCTCCAGTGGAGCCAGCAGGAGGCGGCTGTGGTGATACTGGGCAGCTCCCAGGTGTGACTGTGTGCCGCTGCATCAATATGAAGCAGGGCGGAGCTTCTTTCTCTTGCAGCCGCAGCGCCTCACAAACACTACCGGAGGACTGAAGGCTGTGGGCGGACGCAGAGATGGACGGATGAAGGGATTAGAGGATGTGGGCGACGGACGAAGAGGACGGTGGGCTGGTAGATGAAGAGATTGATCGCGCGCTGAAGTTTTCTACAATGAGCTGAGTGTTCGCCCACATGTTGTTTTGTTTACCACAGGAAGTGGACTGTGACTCAACTAAACAACAATGTGAAGATGCTTAGCAGCACACGTCCCCTCATTACGACAGCTTGACCTCAGCAGATCTGCTCTGTGATTGGTTCACTGTACGTCAGCGTGTCTGTTTATAGTCCGTCTGTTTCTATTTCCTGTCTCTGATGCAGGTTCAAGTTGACCCAGATCGCTGTGGACACGTCTGCGGGGCCGTATAAGAACTACACCGTGGTGTTTCTGGGCTCAGATAACGGGCATGTGCTGAAGATCCTGGCGAGCACCGAGGGCGCCAACGCCTCCTTCAGCACGCAGCTCCTGCAGGATATCGACGTCTACAACCCCAACAAGTCAGACCGTCTCTCTGCTTCCTTCATGCTTGTGTCTCTGTCCTCTCCTCCTCTCATCTGTCCTGCCCACCCACTCTCTGCTCTGTTGTAACACTTTGCATCACCCTGTACAGCCGCAGGCGATGCTTTCTTCTTCTGTGTCTTCTTTTGTTTTGTGGCTGCACAGCTTGAAGAGTCTTTCTGCTCAGAGTTGATTCACAGCCGGCGCTCTGTATAATTTTCAGACAGCGCCGCTCGTCTGCTGTGCTGATTTCAAACAGGAACAAAGTGGAAGATGTCTGATGGTGACAGTTGGTGTTTCTGTGTGTTCTTAGATGTAACGTACGGGGCGAGGACAGGAGGGTGCTGGGTCTGGAGCTGGATCGGGATCATCACGCCTTGTTCGTGGCGTTCTCCAGCTGTGTGATCCGTGTGCCGCTGAGCCGCTGCTCCGACTACAGCACCTGCAAGAAGTGAGTCACCTGTAGAGCCGAGCTCTACCTCAGCAGCTCAGTGACGGTTAGATGATAAATCTGTGACGTGATTAGACATGAATGTGTGTGTGTGTGTGTGTGTGTGTGTGTGTGTGTGAGGAAACAGCAGAGCGCCCCCTTCAGGCTGGGAGGGAGCTCATGATGAACAGACAGAGTGATGTGTGTGTGTGTCAGACTGAAGCTCTCAGTTTATCATCATCATCATGAACTTCAGCTGCTGACTCACCTTCACAGACAGTGTGAGGCCCGTACACATGCTGCATCTTTAACCGCCTGGAAAACACAAGGTCGGCCGCTGGGCGCTACTCTGTGACAACTTTTAAGAGCGCAGAGGCAGGCTGCATCTGAGGTTGCTAAGCAACCATAACCAGCACCGTATCACAGCCCACTTCTCTGAAATCCTGAGAGCAGAGCTGATCTTCTTCTGGTCGTCGTCGTGTGTGCGTTGAGACTAATATATCGTCTGTGGGACAGATGTAAAACTAAATCAGCTTCTCCTCCATATTTATCACAGACTGATATTTACTGAGGGGAAGTTCATCTGTCGGCTGTGATTGGTTGGTCCTCGTCACATGACATGCAGCGCACTCTCAGGATGCAGCTGTTACACCCTGAAAAAGGCTTGTACATTGAGACGGTGTCATCTGGTGTTTGAGCGCCTGCTGCATGTCTATAATGAAAACAATGAATCTGAGGGTGCAGAGAACGCCACGTGTGTACGACCTCAAGGTTCGTTCTTACACCTATGACCTTTAATGAATACCAACAGAGAAACACGACCTCACACCCACAGCTGAAGCTTCTCTCTTCACCGCACTGAAACGAACTATTCAAACTTGCCAGATACAAAATCAAACTCACCAAACCGTCTTTGTTCATCTGTTGAGGTGTGTAGTTAGTTCACTGTTCAACACCAGCTCTGCTTTGGTCAAAATAAACTCTGAATTAAGCCAGTTAAGACTCGGACACGTCAAGTCGATGGTCGACCATCGGTCTCTTTAGCAGAAACGTTTCCTGATGGTTTGTGTTATTGTTCACTGGCGCACGGTAAATATGCTCTGATTGTGTTGTTCATGTGCTAACTGGCTAACTAGCATCAAGACGCTCTTCCTGTTTCCCTTTTTCAATGATGGATACAGACGGCCGCCGTCTGCTGCTGTGGAGACTTATTTCCTCTCAGCAGAACGGACGAGCTGTAGTCTCTGAGGTTTGTTTATGTGCAACTGTTTGGCGGAGACATGGCGACGTGAGGCGATGCAGCAGTCGGCCTTCGTCACCGTTACCGTCACTCTCTAAAGTCTGTTTGGTGTGTCTGGACCTTAAGATGTGAAAATCTGTCCTGCGGTTTCTCTCTGACGTTTAGAGCTGTCTGTTTACAGTCCTGTAACGTTATCCCCACCTCGCACTAGGGCTGTCAAAATTGCTTAAAAATGACGTTCAAATATTCCTTCTAATAATAACTCATAGGTTCGAACCATTCGAATTTTTTTTTTTTTTTTTTTTTCGCATTATGTCCACAAGAGGGCAAACTAATACAAGGAAACATATAACATTTGTCAGCTCAGCTTCCTGTTCCACCTGTACAGACAGAGTGACCTCTGGTGGAGCTCGACGAGCACCACACACAGTACAGCCTCACAACAACACCTGTGTGTGAGAAAGATTTATTTGACTTCTAAACATCCTGTCGTACTGTAACACCATGGCTCCGCCCACACCTCGTAGATTCATCATAATCATAATAATCATCAGTGACTGTGCCGAGCCACACGACTCAGCTCTGTTTCAGGAAGACTGAAGAATGAGACTGAACGGAGACAAACCCATCACATGATGGAGACATGTATTTGTGCTGGGACAAAAGAGCACATGCGTCCTGTGACATGTGATGGTCATGTGTTCATGTTGACCGGCCTGCAGACGGACCACCAAACTAGAGAAGCAAAAGTAAGAGGTAAATGTTTCTGAGACTCACAGAAACAGAAGTCAGAGATTATGTACGGCCTCTCTGTGCAGACTGAGACCACACTCGGTGCTGAGTGAGTTCAGGGTTTCTTCCTGGCTGTGTGACGGGAAGAAAACAGCGCCGACTCTGCCCGGTAACTGCAGTACGGAGGATCAATTTCTCTGCAGCTACCAATTTCAGAAATGTGTCCGCTCCTAGTGCTGTTAGAGGTTTCTGGAACAGAGAGTAGAGGTTGTGCCGTGATGTTCCTGGACTCCTCAGAAAGCTCTGAGCCGTGTTGGCAGGTCAGGGTGAGACGTGGTGCGGCTCTGTGGTTGGCGGCAGCAGGAATATTTGTATAAGCTGATTCTGATCAGATTCCTGCTGGAGCTTCATGTCTGAGTGCACGTGGTCACGTGTTCTCACACAGCTGCAGGAGGAAGAGGAAGAAGAGGAGGCAGCTTCAATAGTTTCGTACTCAGGAGTTCAAGATGGACAGCAGCAGAATTTTCCTGTAAAACTACATAGCACCAATTGTTACTGAGGATCCGAGGACACACGGCTGCATGAGGTCGTCTCCTTTAACAGACGCTCTGCTGTTACAGTGACACAGAGGACCATTAACCAGCGGTGGACAAAGTACTCTATTACTTGAGTCAGAGTTCAGATACTCCTGGTCAAATATTACTTCAGTACATCTGAAAGTTACAGAATCAAATTATACTTGAGTAAAAGTACTGGATTACTTTTTAGGTTTTTGATTGTTAAAAACTGTACTTAAGTAAATGTACTTAGTTACTGTCCACGACTGTGACTGTGAGAGCAGACATGCAGCGGGCGGCTGTGGGAAGTTGTTGTCTTCATGATCCAGTTTAAAATCTATCTAAAATAAAATCTGTGATAGTTCAAGTGTTTTTACTTTTTGCAACAGAAAGCTCAGACGTCTGTGATGATGTCATCACACGCACATATTTTAATTTCAATTCTCAATATCAAATATTCTGGTTTATTAACCTCCAAAACCCTTTAGCTTTCAGGCTGTACAGATTTTAGGGATAAAAAGAAGTAAAAAAACACCTCTGTGTGTTCTGAGGAAATATTTTTACTGCAGATGAAACAATAAAAACAACTTTTCACTCTGCTCATATAAATGATCTCAAAAACTAAATTATGCACAAAGTTCAAATAACTTCTGGAGTGATGATAAATATTTTGTTTATTTATTTTTTCAAATTTGATAATAAAATGTTTTTTTTAATTCATGACATCATTTCAACACATTTATCAGTTATTGTGGTTTATTAACAGAATTTTTTAGCTCAGGTTGGACGGATTTTAGGGACATGAAGCGTTTAAAGATACTGACGTCACGTATGCAGCAGCAGACTGTGTCAGAGGTCAAAGGGTTAAAACCTGATGATGATGATGATGATGATGATGATGATGTATGTTCAAGGTTGTGAGGAAGAAAAACAGCTTTAAATGCTCAGATTTGGGGAACCTGGTTTCTCATATCATCACTGACTGATGGCAGCCTGACCTCAGAGGACAGAGGTCACCGTGTGCTGTAAACACGACAGATCAGAACCTTCAGCGTTCGGCTGCTGCCGCCGTCAGGAGGCTGATGTCGTATTCACAGACAGTTTGTGAGCAGAGGCTGCGAGCGAGTGTCTCTTTGTCTTCAGTCTTTTGTTTAGTCAGCCGTTGTTCCAGCTTCACTTGGTGGACTCGCTGCTCGGAGGCTTTGGGATCTATTTTTGGGGTTGTGAGGAATGTTGTCTCCCCCTTTTCTCACCCGGAGGGACCTCTCCTCAGCTCCACCGGGGAATACATACGGCCCATAGCATGCTAACCCCTCGTTGTAAAGGCCTGGAGAAGCTCTCAGCGGCGTTCAGTCATAAATAGGATCCAGCTGATTGGTCCAGAGCCAGCACCAGTTTTTTTGGGGTTTTTTTCTGAACAACAGAGAGGAGGGAAAGAAGGAACGGGGAGAAATGGATAGGGCCAGTCTTATTTAAGCTCACAAGCCGACTACATCCCCAAATCCTTTCTAGAGACTGGAGCTCCAGCACACCTCATCCTGGGATTAGGGGCCCCCTAAGCCTCATCAGCGCTGGCCAGGAGGTCAGGTTTCAGCCACTATATCCTCCTTCAGCTCACCAGGGAATCTGTCTTTTACCTCAGCTCTCTGTTTTCTGTCTCTGTCTGCAGCCGCTGTCTGTTTCACTCCAGGCCCTGCTGCCAGTATTAGCTGTGTGTTTCTGCAGCAGCCGCAGGAAACAGCACGCTAATAAAGAAACATTCTGACAGGCCAGGAGAGGCCCAAACCATACCAACAGTTAGTCTCTGTGTCACCACGTTCATGAACCTCAGCAAGAAAACACCAAGATTAGATTAATACTGAAACAAAAGAATGTGACGGACATCAGAAACCTTCTTTGTATTAATGCAGAATAAATGTTGCACAGCAGCAGCGTTTAGAAGTCTATGTAATATATGTCTCTGTGTGTGGAGTTGTTGATCAGCTGAAACAATCTGCTGTCAGTCAGTAAACTGTGTGAAAGTTCACACACACACACACACACACACACACACACACACACACACACAGCAAACAGCAACAAATCCTCACTGCTGCAACTCTGAGTGAGAGGAAATAAGTCTCCACAGCAGCAGACGGCGGTCGTCTGTATCCATCATTGAAAAAGGGAAACAGGAAGAGCGTCTTGATGCTAGTTAGCCAGTTAGCACATGAACAACACAATCGGAGCATATTTACCGTGCGCCAGTGAACAATAACACAAACCATCAGGAAACGTTTCTGCTGAAGAGAAAAATAATCTGACCTTATGGAACAAGTTGGTTTTGGTCTCACTCCCTCTGGACTGTAGCTCCTCCTTTACTCACTGACGCTCCTCTGCTCCTCACCTGAGATCAGCTGAGGCCTACAAATAGACAAACGGACCAACAGTGCGGGACACGTTGTAGCGTCGAGGGCGATAAACACTCAGCGATGTCCGACTGTTGGCTTCATGTGCCAGGACGTCTCAGTGTGTCAGGACGTCTCAGTGTGTCAGGACGTCTCAGTGACAGCTGGGAGCTCTGACACTCAGCAGCTGATGGAGGTCCCTCACACACTGTGGCTGCAGGTGATGATGGCTGCAGAGACGTCTGAAGCTTTACAGAGTGACGAGGGACACTGATGATGCCATTTATCAAGTGTAGATATGAGAACATCAGACAGAACAGATGACCTCACGTCTCTTCCTGAAACCACAGCTGGACACACCTGGTCTCCAGGGACACGCCCACTTTAACATTCAGGGCCAATAAGTGATGTTTAAAGTTACGATGTGACTGACAGCTGATGCTGATGGTTTTAGTTGTTATTTATTCTGCTGTTGTTTCCAGGGAAACAATGAAATCTACATTTTAAAATAGTAACTGATCAGTTTTAAAGTCACTCGGTCCTTCGTCACGCTGCCTTTATTGAGCACAGAAATAATCAGACATATTTATCCTTTAATATGAACTTCTTCAAAACTGCTTCAAAATACTTTTGACCACATATTGAATCTCATAATCACCTCTGTAACATCTGTGTCACAGTGCTGAGAAAACATCGACACATTTCTCCTTCAAACAGCTGAATTTATCACCAAAAACTACATTTTACAACATGACCCTGAACACATCATGACAACGTTATAATGTACCTTTGACCAATATTCATTTTTACTGAACAGAGCTTGAACACATCATCATGTGACTCAGTGTAACCTCTGTCAGCTGTTCGCTCCTTAGTCTGAGACATACTGACATCAGTGATGTCATCAGTGATGTCATCATATCAGCTGAGAGGCTATAAATGTATTTATATCAAATAAACATGTTTGTAACGATGTGTGTTGTTGTTGTTTGGAGCTGTTTGTTTGTGCACTGCTGCTGTTGGTTGGTCTGATTAACGTCTGTGTGGCGTCCTCAGATCAGCTGCTGGTGCCTCTTCTTCTGGTGCATCTTGTATATCAATCAATTCAATCAATCAATTTTATTTATAAAGCCCAATATCACAAATCACAATTTGCCTCACAGGGCTTTACAGCATACGACATCCCTCTGTCCTTATGACCCTCACAGCTGATAAGGAAAAACTCCCAAAAAAA
>NC_065511.1:44533742-44538221 GCF_006386435.1 Epinephelus moara
CAAAGAGGAAAGTCTTAAGTCTAGTCTTAAATGTGGAGACAGTGTCTGCCTCCCGGACCGTAACAGGAAGATGATTCCACAGGAGAGGAGCCTGATGATGACTGTATATGTACAGTGTGTGTGTGTGTGTGTGTGTGTGTGTGTGTGTGTGTGTGTGACCTCAGATCAGCCGCCTCCATCACCCAGCAGGGGGCGGAGCCAAAGAGTCATGTGATGTTGGCTTTCATAAATAAAACCAAATTTAAATTGAGTTGAACTGACCACCTGTCTGTCTGTCTGTCATATAGGAGCTGTCTGTCTTCTCGGGACCCGTACTGTATCTGGCTGAGGTCGGGCAGCTGTGCCACCGTCTCACCTGGCATCAAGTAAGTCTCACACACACACACGCACACGCACACACACACACACACACACACACACACACACACACACACTGGTGTCACCTGGAAGAACACATGTCCTGACCTCAGCGGTTGGGGGCGTGGCCTGAGGTGCAGGGTGCTTCAGACTCATTACCAGCTGAGCAGTAATTTCCTGCCTGATGTGAGTAGCTCAGAAGAGACGTCTCCAATCATGAAGCTCCGAGGGACAGAAGTCTAATCAGAGCGTCCAGCAGGAGGCGACGGCTCTTAATTCTTCTCTGGACGCACTCTTGCTAATAAGTGAGTTCAGCCGCCATGCTGTTTGGGCGCAGGCGTTATTAGTTCTCTAACTCGCGGTCACAGCGGACACATTTGGAACTCAGTCAATAACATGAAGCAATCATTTTCATATCTCCAGCGCCGGGCCGAGGACTCCTGATAATCAATAACTAATCTCCAGTCAGACACGTGGGCAACGAGTCCCGTCTGACACACACACACACACACACACACACACACACACACACACACACCGCATCCATCTGAATTATTCACCTGTGGGCGGAGTCAAAGCCTCCTGTGAGGGCGGACGCAGCATGAAGTGATGGTCGGTGTTAAAATAAGACTCAACCTCAGTTCAGCTGAAACAACTAAAGTCTTTAAATGTTTAAAATCAGGTCGGTGTTACTTTTCATTGTGACATCACCAGGTCTGGCCATTTTAGGGGCGAGGCCACTTGGCCTGTCGTTTTGTCAGTAGGGCTGTACCCAGATATTCAGATATTCGAATATTCATTTCTATGGGTAGGTAAAATTTGGTATTTGATATTCTTTTTTCTTTTTTTTCTTTTTTTTTTTACATATTGTTTTGGTGCTAAATGTAGTCTTTTTGTTGTTGGTAAATGTAGGTTATCAATAAAAATCAAAACTTTTAAATTGCATTGTTAAAAATGTGAAAATATAGTATAGCCTACCAACTGAGCTTGTGCGCACGGCACGCTTGAGCGCATCCGTCTGAGGCTGTGGATCAATGCCAAGTTTTACCACTTTATCACTATTCCCTCTAACTTGTAGCTGTTTTTTCGTTATCTTTTGAATTTAATATGAATTATGGAACCGTTTTTGTCAACGTTTGTTTCCCCCGTTTTGTACAATAAATTATTGTTTAAAGTTTCAACAAGTTTCTTTTGGAGTGCGTGACACAAGTGTGTTTTGAAAACGACCGCGGACTGTCACCTGCTCAACGCATCAGTACCTTCGGATGCCATGACAGTAATAGCCAATAATGTCAAAATATCATTTACAGACCGATTTAACAGACGATCACTGCTGCCCGACCCGCAGGTCCATTTGCGGGTCCCGCGGGTTACGGGTCGACCCGCGCATCACTACTCAGCTCAGTCTATAAGGCTGTACACAACAGTAAGGCTATAGACATTATATTCTATTCAGGCCGGCAGAACCAGCAGCGCATCGGCTCTACAGTGCACGGCACTGCTGATTAACCATTTTATTGCAGCACAGAGTGTCTGCCAGCAACCAATTACTTGCAGAGGCTTCCTACAACTTGTTTCAACGGTTCCGATTTAATCAGAAGACAAATTAAACAGGATGACTAGCCAATGTGAAAATCAAAAGAAAGCATAGAATAATGTACTGAAGGAGACTGTTGTGCCATCACATTATTTTGTGGTTTGAGAGCAAAGATCCGGTCGCCACTGTGCAAAACTCCGCAATACAATTAGGTCCGAAAAACCCCCGACATCATTCCTCCTGACATCACAATACTGAGTGAAGAAAGTCACGTTGTCTCAGCATGAAGACAAACATCAGTATCAGTCTTTCATCCTGCTCTCTGTCCCTCCTCTACTGAGGACACTCACTGTCTGCAGGTCGCTGCCTCAGGTACATGTTCAGATAAAGTGTTAGCCTACACACAGACAGCTTTCATTTAGTTTGTCTTTTTTGCTGTTAGCACCGCGAGCGCGATGTGCTTGTGTTAACCACGATCATAAATCATCATAGCGGTGAATGAGAGACTGCGGACAGAGCAGATTGAAATATGTCTTTCTACATGCTGATCACATGTATTGATAAAGTATTCGCTTGGCTGGCAAAGGATTTATTGCACTCACTCACAGTAACAAGTGTAGTTGTCGTTAACTAGAGTCATCTTGAAGTTAGATTTCCTTCACCTGCACCGCGGCCTCACCGCTGCAGAGTGATGATACATGAAACCGAAACTTTAAAAAGTAACGCTGATAGTAGCGGAGCTTACTGTTATTACGGTCTTGATTAATCTTGCCTTGGGTTGTTTAATTCCGGGTCTCGGTACCGATCCCTGCCCGGGCATTTGATGAAGTCTCCTGGTTGGCCGGTGATAGACTGGTGTTGCCCAATAAGAATCCAGAATGTCATTGCAGTTTTTTTTTCTCAGTAGATGGAGGTGTCAAAGCCGTGTTGACAGGAAAGAGCCAGAGGAGAAAAGCGCAAAATCACCTGGAGCAGTGCGGGCGGGGCATCAAGGCCACTGTGGCCTTAGGGCAGATATTTTTTTCAAGGGCACAGGGCCAAATGAGGAGGGCACGAGGGCCGTGGCTCGTGGGTGTTTATGCAGGTTAATGTGCTCTGCGTTCACACAGTCTTTTAGTTCCTGAAAAAGTTCTGAGATTTGACAGTTTTCCAGGCCTGGAACTGGAGTTCACTGATTGTTTTGGAAAAGTTTTGAATCTACGTTGTTTCAGCTGTTGTTTAAAATATGTTCATAAAAATGAAATGTCTCCAGGTCCCGAGGAGATAAAATCTGCTTTGATGTGACCAAAATTCTGAGCTGATAAAACTTCTCAGTGTGTCCAAGAAGACACCAGGATTTTTTACGTTATTATGCAGGTTAGCAGACAGGAGTGCATCAGTCAGGCTGCTGACGGAGCTGAAGGAACGAACACGATCATTGCAGTTTGGTTTCATTTAGTTGGAGGAAGTTTGTTGCTGTGCATCTTTTAATGTTGTTGAGACAGTGACAGAGGTTTTCCTGTGAGCAGGTTGTGTCAGGTGTTACTGATCAGTAAAAACAGAGATACAGACCGAGGTGTTTCTCTAAGATGGAGCCGAGGGGAAGCATGTGTGATGAGAACAGGAGAGGGCCAAGAACTGAACCATGGGGGACTCCAGAGTTAACAGGCGCAGGGGAACAGTTTACAGGGTCAGGTTGGAGGTGAACCATTCAAAGAACAGGTATATTAAATATTTCAGAGTTGATTAGAGGTGCTAATATTCACACTTTGTTCCCTTCACACAGCTGACTGGACTTCATATTTACCACAGGAGCATCTCCTCATCTCTTTATCTCCTCGTCTGACTGTCAGCAGAAATATTCTCAGTGAAACTGTTTTTAAGGCTCCGCTGACTGTCTGTCTCTGACAAATCAGACACTCAACCTGTGTGAGCTGAGCGCAGATGAAGGACAGCAGGTGTATTCACAGCAGTTAGAGTAGATTTCAGAGGTGACCTCGAGTCATGGCGTCCATTCAGACTCCTCAAACCACTCGAATTCGCCTTTTCTCTTTCTTTGCTCATTCATGCTTCAGGGTAAAGTTCCTGTCAGCCAGTGGAGCTTCAGAGCTGTGAGGAGGTTTTTAGTGACAGAGAACAAACTGAACAGATGGATGAACAGCAGAGAGGTCGATTGTGTCGCTGAAGCTCTGGAAAGGTTTTTATTCACAGTGACCCTGCTCTCCATGAAGGAGTAACTAAACTCCTCAGGCCTCCAGCTGACGTTAATGCTTTAATACTGTTCAGCAGGATGTGTCTCACTACGACGTCCTGTCTCGACACCACCTTTACACATTTACACAGAACCACATGACGAATCATGTGGCTCCAATGTGGGATTTCAGGCAGCATGATGACATCACAGGATCAAAGAGGCGTGACATGTAATGCTGGTCTGTAGTGTGACACATAACATGCGTGTCAGCAGCTCTTCATAAACAATAACAATGACATCACATGTCAATAACAATCATTTAGCATCAGGAAATGTACAGTTTGCATACAGTCTCTTTCAAAGTAAAAGCAATACGTTGGTACACCACCACCAAGTGATGTTTTCAGCACAC
>NC_065511.1:44538721-44569027 GCF_006386435.1 Epinephelus moara
CATGGTTGGGTTTAGGAAAAAAGAACAGGGTTTGACTTTTAGGTCCAACAAGAAGTGAATACCGGCCTCCTGGGTGAAGATCGGTGGTTGTTGGACCCATTCACCACCCCTTCCACGTGCCCTACTCAGTCTTTTGTCACCTTAGCTTTTGTTGTCCTACCACGTTTCCCCCTGTTGGGAGACACTGACACTGTTGGGCGTCATTTAACAATAATGGCAACGTGACGGCACAGCTTGTTTTTGTCTGTGTCTGACGCTGGAAGTCACTAACCATGCGCCGGATTTTGACGACTTTGGAGTGAGACCAGGTTGTTTTACCAACAGGATGTATTGATTGAACTGATTGATTTTAATGTGAAAGGGTGTTTCCTCTGGTTTTTGGTAGTTCGTCTTCAGTTAATTACAATGGATGTGTCGCCCCTCCGGCTGTATCAGCAGTAAAAGTATTTCCCAAAATGTTGGACTATTCCTTTAATGGTCGGTTCATAGTTCATCTGTCAGGTACATCACACAGTGTTAATCTGTGTGTCTCGTTGTCTTCGGAACTTTGAGTGGTGCTGAACGTGTCCTGTGGTCCTTCTGAAGGGGGAGTGGTTAATTTGATGATGTACTTCCTGTTGAGACGGAGAATTGAATGAGTTCAGAAGGAGCATGAAGAGACTTTAGTTTGACCTGTTGATCCTTCCTGCTGAACTCTGAGCTCTTCATTAAAGACGCTGTGAGGAGGTGATGTGATGAGAGGGTTATTACAGATGTGTGTGTGTGTAACGAGTCAGGGAGAGATGAGGTTTTTAATTTGACTTTAAGGTTTAAGTGTTCAGGGTTTGAATCGCAGGTTGAGATTCAGATGGCGGTGAAGTGGCGTGTGGTTTGAGGTCACTACAGCGTCCTCACAAGTCCAGTAAGATGTGTCAGTGTTGGGGAGAGAGGAAGTGCCGATGTGGTTTCATGCTGGCAAGGAGCTCCAAGCCGCTCGCAGAGGTTTGATTTATGAGTCAGCGTTTAGAGTCCTGGACGGAGAAAGCGATGGAGCAGAACGACAGAGAGAGATGGGCCAAAATATCCTAAACAAGAGGAGGAGGAGTGACGGAGGAGAAGTGGGACAGAGGAGGAGGAAAGAGATGTTAAAAAAAGGAGAAGGAATGAAGGAAAGCCAGAAGAAGGAGGGCTGAATGACGGAGAGAACGTTTTCAGTCTGATTCCAGAACATCTGTTTTTCATTTGGGGTTTTTTCTGTTGAGGAAACGATTGTGCTCGGTCGGTCCGACTGTGAGGCCCCGAAGATTTAAATAATATCTTTGTATGTGTGAGTGAGAACAGGAGAGGAGGGGATGATAAAGGGACAAGAGAAGGACAATGTGAAAGAGACCTGAGCAGAGTTAAAGATGAAGCAGCTCCTCCTCCTCCTCTTTCACATCAGTCTTTCATGGACCATCAGTCTCTTTTCTCCTGCAGTCCTTTCTCATCCAGAGCTGCCATACATTTTAATGACTGATTTGTGGCCGATCCGAGGGGAGACGAGAGAGAGAAGGGAGGTTTCACAGCCCTCTTCCTCTCTCCGTCTCACACAGTGAAAGACTGTGAGGCCAGTCGGTTCGGCTGTTTTAGTTTATCCATTATGTCATCCATAATGCATGTGACATCATCACTGTCGCTGAAGCATGATGCCCAAACACAAGACGACCAAGGACAAAGGATCCTGGAGGGGATCAGCTGCGTCTGCAGGTGAAACACCTGAAAGGATACCACTGACAATATTTCATATCTCTGTTATTACCAAATAAATAACACTGTGCAGCACTTCCTGTCTTCCCTTCCGCCTGTGGCCCCGAACACATCTGCTCCTGAAGACTGAACCTTTCAAAGCAGCACAGACACAGTTTGGTTTTAAACGAGGAGTCGAGGTGCACGACTGAAAGAAACAATACAACTCAGCTCTGTTAGCTCTGTCCTGTGGTGTCCCGCAGGGCTCGGTTCCTGATCCTCAGTTATTCTCTCTCAGATGATATCCAGCTGTACGTCTCTTCAAACCTGTGAGCCTCTCGGGTTATCTGACTGCCTTCACGTGATTAGAATTTGGACCTCTGTACATGTTCCACAGCTCAGTGCTGATGAGTTGGAGGTTCTGGTTGTTGCTCCCCCTCATTACACAAAGTATCAGGCCTCTTTCGTCTGCAGCTCACTCACACCTGATTAATTTAAGGGTCATATTTGATCAGTCGACATGATCCTTGACCAAATCTTGTTTTTCCATCCGATAATCTCAGTAAACTGAGATCTGTTGTTTCACCTGCTGGACTGGAAATGATGATACTCATCTCGTATCGACTACAGTAATTCACTTTACTCCTCACTGAATGTTTCTGCTCTGGGTCGACTACAAACAGTCCAGAACGTTGCTGCAAGACCATCAGGCGATGATCGGTCGGTACCAGGTGATGAGCAGCAGGTGGAGCTAGAAACGTCACAGCAGCTGCAGGACATGAACTCAGACAGGAAATGGTCTGACAGATGTTGACGTGTGACAGACAGCAGCTCCGTGTGTTTGGAAAGTCAAGCAGAATAAAACCACTTCCTGCTTGATGGTGGCGTTCAGCTGTTTGCTCATGTGCATGAACACCAGAGAAGCTCCATTACTCTGGCGTGTTTCTCCATACGTAAAGGTGACCCGTCATCCTTCTAGTTAACTCAGCTGTGTTTAGGAGCTTTGTTTCACCTCAGCTCACAGTGAGGAGCCTCCTGCTGTTTAATGACTGATGGGAGAGGAGGGAAGGATCCCTGCTCACAGCTTTCAGACTTTGATCTGTGATGAAGGATCAGAGGTGGACAGAGCTCCGGCTGAAGGATTTACATGTTAGAAAGGTTGGAAACAAACATTTTAATCAAGTCAAATAAAACTGACAGCTTCAGGTTGTCGAGACTCGTTCTCAGGTGGTGTCATAGCGACTCTTTGGATCGGTGGTTCGATCTGATGACAAAGTCTTTGGTGTGAGACGACCTGAGAATGAGACTCAGCAATCAGCTGTCTGTCCCCAGTTTCACACAGAGACGTTCAGAAAACTCTGATTGATACTGAAGAAATCAAACTGCTGTGATTTATGGTGTGATGTCAAAAACCAACTGCTGTATTATACATCCTCTCTTTGTTTAAGTTAAAGTCAGTGTTTGTTTCAGACTGTTTTCTTCTGGATCATCCCCTCCTGTTTCACATCACATTACATCCCTCCGTCCTCAGGAAACATTCAGGATGACAGCGTACAGTCAGAGGGGCGGAGTCTGTAGTGAATTAGAGCAGGTGTAATTTAGTGCTCCAGGTGTGTGTGTGTGTGTGTGTGTGTGTGTGTGTGTGCATGAAGCGTCCTCCTCTCAGCAGGTTTAACAAACACACGTCCTTAAAGCTGACGGTCTGACGGCTGATTAACTCTCTGAACTGATGTTTGAGCCTCTGGCTGCGTTCAGCGCCCTTCTTCTTCTTCTGTTTGTCTCGACAAAGAAAACCAAGTGTTTGTACAACGTCTCGCCTGTGTGTGTGTGTGTGTGTGTGAGAGTGTGTTTGTGTGAGTGAGAGAGCTGCAGGGTTGTTCAGGTTACAGAAGGAACTAATTGGTTTGTTGCAGAGGGGCGTGTGTGCTCATACAGTGTTTCAGCGTGACTGTCGGATCATTACGCTCGTGCAGGACGTGAGTCCGTGTCTGTTTCATTTGCTTCGTTTCAACATGTAGGAAGATTGTAGCCGTCGCTGCTCAGGTAGAAGAGCTGCTGCTCCGCCGTGCTTCAGCTCAGTCTCATTACTCAGCTGATGAACGGATGAGTGTTTGATCTGTGATTGACTGGAAGGTGAAAGATGGAGAATCAGCTCAGAGATCATCAGATCGTCTCTCCGTCACTGTGGACGAGCTTCAGGAGGAGAGTTCACACTCACAGCAGGAAGTTCATGACACACTGAAAGATTTAAAAGACTTTAGTTTACATTGAACTCATCGTGATCATTTATTTAATCAGAGTTTACACAAAAGAGCAACTCATCCATACTGAGCATCAGATCTACCAACTTTTATTCAGTCAGTAGTCACTGTGTTCTTACATCAGATTCACCCTCTCACACCAACATCATTTATTTATTTAAGGATTTCACACCATTTGGACAATACAGTAAAAAAAATGAAAGAAAAAAATATAACACTGGTAAAAGTAAAGGTGCTGAGTTGAGGCCAGAGTCCCAGATGAGCCTGTACATGGCCTCAACTCATGAACTGTATTAGAATCAACAACACAAGTCAAATGATTAAATTAAACATAACAAGCCAAAAGCATAGTGAAATAAATTAATCAATGCAATGTTGATCATATTAAGATATTAATAATGAAATAATAATAACAACAAAGACAATAATTACAGCAACAAAAGCAAACAGCTACTATGATAATAACAATAATAAAGTGAGTATGTCAGTGAGTGTACACAGGTTATTAAACACTGCAAATGATCACGTTCACTCAGGTGTTGTGTTTCCATCACTGCTGATGGGAGCTGATCTCATGTTGTGTCTCAGAGAACGAGCTGCTGCCTCTGGGAGGAGACTGAGAGCGACTGGCTGCAGACTGAAGACTGTTAGACATTCATTCATGTCTATAAAGTGTTGAAACAAAGTCAGATGGAGGAGAACTCTGCGTCATGATGATGATGATATCATGATTTGTGTTTTTGTGTTTTAGATCTTTATATTTTTTATTTATTTATCTTTTGTTTCGTTGCGTCTCACATCCTGATTGTTACATGTGCTGCACACTGTTGACTCTATTATGTTGTATTTATATGGCAGCAGTTTGGGTGACAACTGCGGAGTCATGTGACCTCGGACTGAATGCAGATTGTAACGTTCCCTGTTACATTAAAAGCTTGTGGGTCTTTGTGCGGAGGAAACAAAGCTATACAGCAGTGAGAACAGGAAGTGAAACACTTCAGTGTATTTCTCTGGTTCCTGCTGAGCGCTGGTGAAATGACAGAGATCGCAGAAATGTTGTCTGTACCTGTACAGATCCTGAGGACAGAGGAAATTACTGAGTGAAGACGAGGCAGGTGGAAGGTGGAGCAGAGCTGAGGACACGCTGGAGAAAATTACAACTTCTCATCACCAACCAACTCCAGAATCTGCTGAACGCTGCACAACTCATGATAGAAAAGTTTCAGGGTCGGATTTTCTCTTCAGGTCGAAGCGCCGTCCCAACAACCGACGCAGTGACCTCACACAGACGCAGTGACCTCACACAGACACAGTGACCTCACACAGACGCAGTGACCTCACACAGACACAGTGACTTCACACAGACGCAGTGACCTCACACAGACACACAGCCAATCAGACGTTGTTCCTCATCAGCAGGAGCATTCCTGAGGAGACTCCAGAGGAGGTTTGTCCAGGTGGACTGATGCAGATGTCCTGACGTGTCTCTTTGTCTTGTTTCAGAGGCGGCTTTGAGCAGGATGTGGAGAGCGGCTCCCAGCAGCAGCCCGATACCTGCCACGGTGAGACACATTTATTTATTCTTAAAGACAGGTGTGATGTGACGGGAGGAACAGGTGACTGTAGATCTGACAGACTCAAATCAAACATCACAGTCTTTCCCTCATCAGCACAGCAGCCCGTGATGAAGAGGATGTTCATCGTTTCCTCTCAGAGAGGTTTAACAGAAAATAAAGTGGGTTGTTCCAGATCTGTTCGATGTGTCTCTGATGTGATGAACTATTATTCTTTTGTCTCCACCATCATGTCTGCTCCATCCAACAGTGACACAGCAGTAAAGCAGTCAGTAAAATAAGAACGATAGAAACCAAGACAGGACGAAGATCAGATCAGAACATGTGATCAAGTGACATTAAAGAACAGCTTTTTATTGCACAGACAAACTCCTTGAGATGGAACATGTGACCAGGAACAGTTTAACCCTTTGAACTCTGCAGTAGAAATGGTCCACCAGTGTCTACAGTCGTATTTCTGATTATTGTGATGTCATTTCCTGGTTGTCTTCAAATGCTTCATCTCCCTAAACGCTGTATAACTTCAGCTGAAAGATCTGTGACTCAATAAACCACAATAACTGACGGAGGTTTCCTGGAGGGAGCTCCTTATTTAAACTAATCAATCAGTTGTTCCTCTGTCCTGCACCTTTAACACGCCGTGACCACACACTGATGATGTCATGTCTTTGTTTGTGTTCCTGCAGACGTCCTGGCGACCACTCGGAAGCAGAACACGGCGCTGGATTCAGCGTATGGTCAGTGGACATGTCTTTATCTCTGACCACTGACCTCTGACCTCAGGGCTGTTGATTTGTTTGTTTGTGTTTTGTGTTGTGATGTCACTGAGTGAAACGTGACGGCGACTCGTCATCATTGAACATGAACCTTCTCACCGCTGCCACTGTGTGTGGAGCAGCTTCCTGTCCACAGAGGAAATGCTCCAGCAGCTGGATAAGTGGAGCTTCCTCCTCCTCCTCCTCTTTCTCCACCTCCTCCACCTCCTCCTCCTCCTCTTCCTCCTCCTCCTCCTCCTCCTCAGTCAGTCTGACAGCTTCAACATTGGGTCCTGCGCTGGACGAGCGGAACAGAATGCCCTGTATCAAGACGGATCATCATCCCTGTCACGTCCCATTACTCCCCCGCTGGCCGCCGCACACGGCCCCTGGCACGGCCCGAATAGAAATAGAAGCGGCGGCGAGCTGGCGGCCCCTCAGCTAAGATTGAGGAGGTGGTGTCCAGACAATTTTCCAACATTCAAAAGCAGTCCTTTTCAATCAGATAGCTGTTGGCCGGCCTCGTCACTTTTATCTGCTCAACTGAAGCTCCGCCTCAACTTCAGGACCAGTTTGTAAGACTTGCTCAAAGTCACATCCCTTTGTCGGCGGACAAATTAGGACACGGGGGAGCTAATGGCGCCAGTTGATTAGTAACAGCAATGAGCCCACGCTGCTGAGAGATGTCGGCCATTACTGCTCAGCAGAAGCATCCGTCCTGCGTCTCTGAGGCGGCGGTGTGAACCAGAGGCTTCGGCCCTGCAGAGTCTCGGTCGACTGCGGGAGGAGTCACCTCTCAGTCTGCGGCGTCCTGCGGGACTGCCGTTACACCGACGCCTCGCTGCGCTGTTTGAAGTTCTCTTCACGCAGTCACATTCTGCTTCTGTTGTTTTGTTTTGTTTTTTTAGCTGATTCACACAAAAAGCTTTAAAGTCTCGGCACTGAAGATCAATTATCAGCTCCTCTACACAATGAAACAGCCCATATGCCAAACAAAGCTGCTGTCACACTGGGGCTCCGTCCCCCTTCGAACACACACCAAAGAGAGGACGAGTCCTTTCTTCCACGTCCCCGTCTCCCAGACAATCCAACACCTGCCTGTGGAGGGAATCAAACGCTCCTCTTTGTTCTTCATCATCACTAAAAAGGGACAGAAATCTGATCCTCGCTGCTCTCACACTAACACAATCACTCTAAACTGGAGTAATGAAGTCCTGGAGCTATTGTCCGCCGTGCCAGGGCCAAACACCCCCTGGTGTCCAGTTTTAATTTGCCCGGCGCAGATGGCGAACTGACGGGGCTCCTCATTCAGAGTGAACGCTGTCAACTGGCTCGCAGTGAGGGAGCGAGGACGAGGTGTGAGCTCTGCTTCGCGCTAACATTACGGCGGGCTTATTAGTGCAGGAGCTCGAGCCAATAGCAGCATGCTGCTCGCCGGACCTCAAGGACAACACGGAGCTAATAATGCAATCAAGATGTGGAGCGTGTCATCGGGAGGAATCTGTTTGATAATACGAGGCCTGTGGCAGCGAATGCACCGCGTGGCGCCTGGCATATGTCTGAAATGATTCCAAATGTGGTCGTCATCACGTTCGCTGCTTCGCCTCAAGGTGACGTGTTTCCTGTGAGTCGGCTCAGGAAATACAAACAGTCTCTGTTTAACAATCACTGCAGCCGAGTCTGACCAGGGGTCAGAGGTCAAGGTTAAAGAAAAGCTGCAGTCAGGATGAGGTCATCACTGAGAGTCCGTCAGGCATCATTTAAACGCTGCACTTTGAAACAACTCGATTCAACAATGTTCTTTATCAGTTAGCGAGTGCTGGGCGACACGTCCGTTACACTCAGTGTGTCACAGCTGGTTCCTTATGGGATCTGTGCAGGGTTCCAACTGTCCTGGAAAACCTGGAAAGTCATGGAAATTAGTTCTTTGGTGTGAAATTGTTACAGTAATTGTCACGTGTCACGTAAAAGTTTGGGCGCCTCTGGTCGTTCAGTAGAAGATGAACTGATCTCCAAAAGACATGAAGTTAAAGATGAAACATTCCTTCTGTGTTTTAACTGAGATTTAATTTCATCTTTTACAGTTTCAGAATAACAAAAAAAAGAGCCGACCTCAGCCCTGACCTCAGTTGACCTCAGCCCTTACCTCAACCTGACCTCAGCCCTGACCTCAGTTGACCTCAGCCCTCACCTCAGCCCTGACCTCAGCCCTGACCTCACCTCAGCCTGACCTCAGCCTGACCTCAGCCCTCACCTCAGCCCTGACCTCAGCTCAGGCTGACCTCAGCCTGACCTCAGCCCTGACCTCATCTCAGCCTGACCTCAGCTCAGGCTGACCTCAGCCTGACCTCAGCCCTGACCTCACCTCAGCCTGACCTCAGCCCTGACCTCAGCTCAGGCTGACCTCAGCCTGACCTCAGCCCTGATTTCACCTCAGCCCTGACCTCACCTCAACCCTGACCTCAGCTCAGGCTGACCTCAGCCTGACCTCAGCCCTGACCTGACCTCAGCCCTGACCTCACCTCAGCCTGACCTCAGCCTGACCTCAGCCTGATCTCAGCCCTGACCTCAGCCTGACCTCAGCCCTGACCTCAGCCTGACCTCACCTCAGCCTGACCTCAGTCCTGATCTCAGCCTGACCTCAGCCCTGACCTCAGNATCTCAGCCCTGACCTCAGCCTGACCTCAGCCCTGACCTCAGCCTGACCTCACCTCAGCCTGACCTCAGTCCTGATCTCAGCCTGACCTCAGCCCTGACCTCAGCCCTGACCTCACCTCAGCCTGACCTCAGCCCTGACCTCAGCCCTGACCTCAGCCTGACCTCAGCCTGACCTCAGCCCTGACCTCAGCCCTGACCTCAGCCCTGACCTCAGCCTGACCTCAGCCCAGACCTCAGCCTGACCTCAGCCCTGACCTCAGCCCTGACCAGCTGAGTCTGTGTTCTGATGTTTAAACAGTCACAAAGTGTTAATGATTTATTTCTGTCATGATATGTGAGAGTGATAACAGCAGACGGACTGACCGCTGTCTGCGGCGTCACTGATGTCAAGTCCAACTTGTGTTGTGTGTGTGTGTTCATCATGTTGCTCACTGTCATCTCTGCCTCTGTGTTAACGGGTGATGGTTTTCTCTCCACTCACCCTCCTGTCTCTGCAGTTGATTCTCCGGCTGATTCACATTTCACTAATCACTCACTCTGTCGCCCCTCCCCCCTCCTCCTCCCCCCCTTCGTTACAACCACAGGGAAGACCACACCCACAAGCGCCAGCACAACCTATCATGGGGCGGCATTCCCAAAGGAGGCAGGTGACCCTGAAAGAGGTACAGGTCCTGATGGCCCTCCCCCCGTGGGGGAACAAGGGTCACCTGACTCGGAGCCAATCAGTGTGGAGATGGAGGGTAAGGGGGAGGGACGTCTGTCCTCAGTGAACCTGCGGGGGATTGTACTGCTGGGCCCCGAACGCCTCACCGTACACGTCTAACCGCACTGACCACTAACACCAACTAATGTTTCACTCTGGAAGAACAGCAGGCACGTCTGCGCCGCGTCACCTGACGTCTGCACGGCGTCACCTGACATCTACACGGCGTCACCTGACGTCTGCGCCGTGTCACCTGACATCTGCATGGCGTCACCTGACGCAGACATGACAGTGGAGTCAACTCCATCAGTTAACGTCCTTTATCCAGGGCTCCACATCACAGTCTGTGACCCTGTTGAACAGTCCATGAGTCCTAGAGCAAGGAAACAACGAAGGAAAGGAGACAACGTCACATGATAGCTTTTGGATTTTGCTTTGAAGCCAGAGTTTGGTGTCGACCTCTTTCCTCTCCCGCACTGTCAGACAGAGCTGAAATCATTAACAGGGAAACAAACGCCGACATGTAGATAAGAACCGTCAGTGTACGTATGATGTAATCGGGATCACTCATTGTTTGTAGGGAAAAAATATTTTATTACACATTTAAATCAACAGTCACATCACTTTCACCTCGAGCTAAATTCCTGCTGATGTACAAATCTTAAAATATGTTTCTTCTTCGCCTGAGTTCAGTCCGCCCTCCATGGAGACATACTGTATTTTTTATAGTGGTCACTGAACTGTGACGTGCTGAATGTCTGAGCTGACGCTTGAACAGGACGGAGATTAACGGTAACGTTAGCGAGGGGCCTTCATGTGTTCATCGTCCTACAGATTGTGGTGTTTGTTCAGGCGGTTTGAGAAGTTTGTCGTGATGTTTTGCAGCAGACATTCGTCTTTAGTTTAGTTCTCAGTGGCATTATTCAGTCGCTCAGTGTTATGACTGCTCTTAGGAAGCATTTGATTTGATATACAGCAGAGTTTTTCTATGAGCATTTTAAACATCACCATTTTAGTCGATCATGAACATTAAACTGTGGGAACTCAGAATCATGATTAATGTTGGATTCATTGTGCAGCCGTTCGTCAGTCGACATCACGTTTCGTGTGTTTTTAATCTGGTGGAAGGATTTTCAGTCAGCGGTGACACAAAAAGATACGATGGGTTACGGTGGGATTTGATTTCAACAGAACTGACACCAAACTCTGGCTCCAGTGTTAAACTCAAACTCCGTCACTGACGTCATGACCTTTCCTTCTTCAATAGTTTTATAGTTGACCTGAAGCAGCTGAACACTCAGGAAGTTGTGGTTGAGCGTGTCAGTGTTCTCCCAGGGTGAAATATAACCTCATTAGCTCACTAACTCTGAACTCACCAGTTAAACCAGTCTGTTCGTGCTGATTGATTTCTTTGATCCGAACTCTTGATGAGTGTGATGACATCACTTCCTGGTTCCACCGTGGGCTCAGATAAAGAGTTGAACATCACATGATTTTAGAGGGCGTGAAGCGTGTCAGAGGAGGAACTTGGGATGATCAGCCGTTATTAAACACGTCTCCGGCTCTAATTAACTCCTCAGATCAAGTGAAGAACCTGAAACATCACGGCCGTCCCTCATCTTTTATTTAACTCGTCAGCACGAACAAATGTTCCCTCAATGTTTCCGACACACTGAAACATTCAGAGTACAGCAGGAAGCATCGACTGTCTGTCTCTGTGTGACATTTATAACGTCTGTTAAAGTCCTGACGGCAGTGTCTCATCCAGACTGTCTTTGATCCGTCTCCGTCCCCTCACGTCTCCGTCCATATTCTGAGATCAACGAGGGTTTGAACTGATCTTTATTTTAACAAAGTTTAAAAACAGTGAAGGGAATCTGTTCTCCTGAAACATTTACGGCTCAGCGCTTCATCAAAGTACAAAATAGTTTTATTAAATGACTAATGACTAATAAATGGCTGCATGACAGGAAAACAAGAGCAACAACACACACTCACACACACACACACACACACACACACACACACACACACACACACACACAGTGAATCCTGTAAACAATGTTCAGCTCCCTCGTCACACCTGTAACCACTAAGTTCATTAATAAATATAAACATATGGATTTTATCTATCACAGCACACATCACGGGAAGTGTTGGTGTTAACAGCTGATCTCTCTTCACTCCTCATGTGTTCACACCGAGCACAAATAAAACAATGTGAAGACACAATTAGATGTGAATTTCCACAGGGCGGCACGATGGACGCAGCGTGAATGACGTGAAATATGCAACTTTAGCAGTGCAAATAAGGCGAGTAGCACAAGTCAGCATCATACGCTTTTTGCAAGAGTTGAAAAATCTGAACTTCAGCGACGGATTCATGCCGCCGTAGCCAATCAGCATTGAGATCCTCTGACATATGACACCAAGGATGTACCAGCGGAAGTTCGTTCATCAGTACAGCGATTTCACACACGTATGCTACGTGTCAACACAAAATATTCTAGTGTTCAACCTTGTACGTGTCACAGGATGCGACTTTGGAGGATGTGATTTAACCCGTCAAAAACAGACCTCGTGTGGACGGCCGCCCCAGGAGATGGTTGTTTGCATGATTCTGTTAAAATGAATCTAAAATAAGAAAATGTATTCTAGAACATTGCTGAATTGCTGAAACATGTTTTTTTAAGTTGACTGTAAAATAAATACAAAATACAACCATATAAATCAGTAAGCCCCTCCCCTCAGCCAAAATAACAAACCTCAGTCCGTCCTCAGTGCTTACAATGATTTGTCACCTCCACCCAGCTCCTCACTATTTAATCACATCTCTATCTTTACGCGCTCCAGCCTCATTAGCTCTTACATTTTTAATCTGACTGTTAGTTCATACTGATGAACACCAACAGCTTCCAGAAGGAGTTGATACGGGTCGGAGAGCTCCATGACCACTGCAGGACATCTGCGTGATGTCTGCATGAGCCTCAGATCATCATGTAAAGAAACAAAGAGACATGTTCCTGCAGGTTCAGGAAGAAAACAGGGTTCATTGTGCCATGATTCAGGGAGGACGAGGCGGCGTGAGGCGGCGTGAGGCGGTTATTGTCCTCAGCT
This sequence comes from Epinephelus moara, assembly GCF_006386435.1. NCBI lineage: Eukaryota > Metazoa > Chordata > Actinopteri > Perciformes > Serranidae > Epinephelus > Epinephelus moara. The sequence continues at coordinate 44,551,494 of NC_065511.1, forward strand.
CAGCAGCACAGACTCCATATCAGAAGTCCATAAATCCTCAGCAGTGAAAGAAGCTTCCTTCACACAGACACATAGATACAGACTGTCTCTGTGGCTGCAGCCTCAAATGAGAAAAGTCCATCAGAAATAAATAACCAGCAGGGGCCTGAGCAGGAAGTAATAGAAAAAGCAACGCAATCTATTTCAGCTACAGACTGTGACGCTGCTGCTTCAATCAGAGGAGCTCTGGATAAGGAAGGAGAGGAAGTCACAGTTCCTCCAGTCTCTCTCACTCACAGTGACTTCTGTCGTCAGATACCAACGAGAAAAGATGTCCTTTCACATCAGTATCATACACAACTGGTCGCCATTTTAGTTAAATAGCGCCCAGTGGCATCAGGGGAAACACAACAATGACATTTAAGGCGTTGGAAGTCTGAGTACGGCGGGCAGAAGGGGTGGTGGGTGGGACCAACAGCCACCGACTTTGACCCAGGAGGTCTGTGTTCACTTCCTGTAAGATTGTAAAGCCAAACCCTGTTCTTTATTCCTAAACCCAACCACGTGTGTGTGTCAGCTAAACGTAACCACGTGTGTGTGTCGGCTAGACGTAACCACATGTGTGTGTTGGCTAGACGTAACCACGTATATGTGTTGGCTAAACGTAACCGTGTGTGTGTCGGCTAAACGTAACCACGTGTGTGTGTCGGCTAAACGTAACCACGTGTGTGTGTCGGCTAGACGTAACCACATGTGTGTGTTGGCTAGACGTAACCACGTATATGTGTTGGCTAAACGTAACCACGTGCGTGTTGGCTAAACGTAACCATGTGTGTGTGTCGGCTAAAGGTAACCACGTGTGTGTCGGCTAGACGTAACCACGTATATGTGTTGGCTAAACGTAACCACGTGTGTGTGTTGGCTAAACATAACCACATGTGTGTGTGTGTGTGTGTGTGTGTGTGTGTGTGTGTGTGTGTGTGTGTTTCAGCTAAACGTAACAACGTGCGTGTGTTGGCTAAATGTAACCACGTATGTGTGTTGGCTAAACGTAACCACGTATGTGTGTTGGCTAAACGTAACCACGTATGTGTGTTGGCTAAACGTAACCACGTGTGTGTGTTGGCTAAACGTAACCATGTGTGTGTGTTGGCTGAACGTAACCACGTGTGTGTGTTGGCTAAACGTAACCATGTGTGTGTGTCGGCTAAACGTAGCATTCACCTCAGTCATTATCTCTGCAGAGAACCAGGAAAAGTCATAAACATCTCGTCTGAGGGTTTGACAGAGTTCATAGTATTCACAGTTTGGTTCAGTGTGACTCTCACTACAGCACAAAGATATAAATGAAATTAGCTGGTGTATTTAATCTTCATAAATTCTGTTAATTGACTCTGAACAGTGATGGAGCCGTTAACCTCACCGACCCGTCTCTTCTTATGTAACCTAGGACTGTAGTTACAAACTGAGACAAACAAAATGAACAACTCTGCTTTTGAACTGAACGAAACATTTTCTTTATTTTTGATATTTTAAATGTAATAAAACACATAATTTGTGTTTTTGTGGTTCAGAGCAGGAGTCAGGTTAGTGAAGGAGGATTGTGACGAGGCTCAAATACATTTCATTTGATTGTATTTTTTATTTGTTCCATTCATGTTAATGCACATCAAATAAATTCATGATCAAAACAACTCTGACACACGTCACATGACCCGAAGAGGAGGAGGCGGACAAAGAAAAACGATCACTAGTTATTAATTAAACATCATTTTGTTGTAAAACACACACACACACACACACACACACACACACACACACACACACAGCGAGCACGTCACTGTCAGCAGTTTGAGCGTTCGGTGTCGGCGCTCTGAGTCAGGACAGAGAGCGCCACCACGACAATCCACGGGGCCCACAGTGACCACGTCCCCCCTCACAGTGACCCCTTACCCTTGAGTCTGTCTCACTGACCTCTGGGGAGGATTGCTCCCGTCTCACCTGCCTGTCTTCTTTGTTCTGTTGTGTCTTCAGTTGGACTAACCCTTTAGCTGTCCCTGCCTCCTCTGTTGAATCCTCTCACTGACCCTCTGTGACCTGACGGCCGACGGCTGAAACTGTGACCTGTGACCTGTGAGCAGTTTCTCCGTCTCTTAAAGCAGCAGTTCACTCCAAAGACGGTCTCACGTCCTGACGTGGAGCTGTCAGACAGAGACAGTGTGGACAGTAAAAGTGTCCTCTGAGCTGTGAGCAGGACTTTGGTGTGGACTGTCTCTTTAAGTTTGTTGGTAAAGTAAAGATTCTTCCAGTGCGTCCTTCATGTCTCTGACACGTCCCCCATGTCTTTGACACGTCCGTCCTCTCAGCAGCAGCTGATGGAAGTTTGCATTGGAACCATTTTACTTTACTGATGACTGAAAATTTAAATAACCTGCATGTGCTCTGCCTGAGGTCATGACATGTTCATCAGAGGACACTTTAAAGGGACGCTTCACCACAATTGCATTTTATATTTTATATTTCTATATATCTAAATGAGTCTCTGCCTCCTCCCTGATGATCCTGTGAAGGTGACCTGGACTTTATTTATTTCACCTCTTTCATTCATATAATTCACTGGGACCATTTCTGCAGCAGGAAGTAGAGCTGAGCTAAAAATGTTCTCACGGTAAAAACATTTCATTTCAGTCGATAATTATCTAAAAAAAAAAAAGTCACAATCTTTATTCTATCAATTTAAAGTCAGATTTTTGCTCCGATGGTTAATTGTGGATTGAAATTGTGTTGTTTTTTTGACAGAACATGAGAAACATTATAAATATAAATATATATGAAACTGTTGTCCTCAAACAGACAAAAGAAGTGAACAGGTCAGCAGCCGGTCAGACTCTGTACAGACAGTTTAATATATCCTGTAAGTGTTCTGGTCGACGGTGGAAACACAATGAAAAACAAAACTCTGAACTGTGGTCAGTCCTTTAAGTTTTAATTTCTGCTGCTTCTCATTTAAATCAATAACAGCTGGACTGTGATGACGTCGTGAGGTGATGAGGGGTCGTTCAGTCAGACATGTTGTTTACATGTCTGACAGTTTGATTCTTTAGTCTCGTTGTGTTCTGGTGAAACAGTCGCTCAGTCAGTCACGTTAACTCACGTAACGTTAACCAGCTAACTAACCGTTAGCATTAGCTGAGCTGACTTTACAGCTGCTGTAGCTGATGATGTGTTGTGAGGTCAGTCGTTGGGCAGCTCTGCGCTCCTATCTTAGCGATGAGATAAGAGCGTTAATGGCAGCTGGACAGAAACTTTGACCTGATGTTAAAGTCCAGTTCAGACCAAAGATTCTCGACCAGATGAGTTGAGTTGCTGATTGGCTGTTGAAACAGGTGATGTGCTTTAAAACCAGCCGCCAGCCATTTGACCAGCTGAGTGTCAGGTGACATCATCAGCCGGCTTGAGTCGAGCTCAGACCGGCCAGTTCACACCGCTGACACTTTTCTCTGTGACGCTGTGAAACAGTTTCATTTCGTCATGAATCTTTGGTCTGAACTGGACTTTAATGAACGTTAGTGCCCCCTCTGTTGGAGTTTGGGTGTTGGAGGAGCAGAGATGTGAGAAAATGTTAATTTGTAATTTATGTGAACCGTCCCTTTAAATAACCAACACTGTGTGCTGTTTGAGTGTCTGAGACCAAACGTCTCTGCGACAGGAAGCTGTGACTCTGGTGTAGACGCGGGCGATCCACACGGTATCACTGTGTCCTGTGAGCTCGCCTCGTTTAGCTGGATCCAATCAGAGTCATGAGATGCAGAGCTCGTTAGCTCGACTCTGAACTGGACTGGATCTGTTACAGCAACTCACCTGAGCTCCTGCACTCAGATTAAACCGAGCACGCTCAGATTAAACAGAGCATGCTCAGATTAAACCGAGCACGCTCAGATTAAACAGAGCACTCAGGTGGAATATCATGCAGATTCCTAATAACAAGTGTACATGATTGAATTCACTCAGTCAACACACACACACAGTGACACACAGCATCATGTTCTGTTTGCTAAGCATGTCTGTCAGCACACACACACACACACACACTGAAACACACACACGTGGGGTATTAAAGCTGTCAGATGACTAGCTGACAGCGAACAGCGAGCGGGGTGGAGCTTCTCAAAGAGCAAAATAATTCATTTGTTCCAATCTGGTCCTTGGGGGGTGGGGGGGGGCTTTCAGGAGTTAAATTGTTATTTTTAGTGTGGAAGAAATAAATCTGCAGCATTAGAGGAGGAGGAGGAGGAGGAGGAGGAGGAGGAGGGTGTTCGCCTGTGAAGCCCGGGGCCATTTTGTGTGGTTGGCTTCTCGTTGGGATGGAGTGGCCATTAAGGGAACAATTACATGCACTTGTAAGCTGCAGAAGCAGAAACTAATTAGGGATATTTTGGAACATCTTCACTTAATGCGCCAAAATAGAACACAAGTTGTTCTGCAGGTTACAAAGTGTTTAATCGCACCCTTGAGAAAATCCTGATACAAAAGAAAAGTTGGCTGCAAAAGGAAAAGTTATTTCAATTATTTCCGATCTGACCTTGAAAGTGTCACCGTCGATTCTTCCCGGCAACATTTGGATTCCAGTTTAGTTGTGACGCTTTAATGTTTGTGCAGCAGAAGCAACAGACTCAGTCACAACTGCAGAGTCACAGATGAGTGTAATTGGTGTCATGGAGAAGCTTGTGTGTCGTTAATGGCGTTAAGATGTGTGTATAACGAAGACGCCGTTTCTCACATGCTGAAGACGACTTGTCACTTTGTTCTAATTTCTTCATCACCTGCAGGAGAAAAAACTCTTCACTTTATTTCCCTTGTGGAAAAAACATTGCCAATTAGTACAAGCTGCCGCCGCCTGTTTACATAACCCACCGCCACGGCTATTTTTAACAATATGGATGTAACCACAGAACGCGTCTCCTCCTACGGCGCTGAGGAGGAGACGCCACAGTTCTTCCTCCAACCACATCACAGCTGCTGCAGAGCACCAGGCTTCAAACCCAGCTGAGTGACAGTCTGTCACTCACCCCGACATGTCTGTCTGTCTCACCTCCCTCCTCCTCCTCCTCCTCACACATACATTGACTCCATCTCTGTCTTCACTTCCTGTCCTCTCTCCTGCTCCCTCGTCTCTTTGAGTCCGCTCACATTCACTCATCTCTTCATCGCCAGTTTGTCACCAAGGTTGAGTTTCATCCCTTCATCTTCATCTTCCTCCTCTTCTTCCTCCCCTGACTGTCACCGTCCTCTCTCCTTGGCTCATGCGGCCCATCTGTCTTTTACCTTTTGGCAGACGCGGTGTCTCTATATTAAGCTCTGAGCTGAGACCATGTTGAGTTGACACAGAAATAAAATGTGACGATCAGTGAAACATGAAGGGAAGTCGTTAAACGGGCGCAAAGCAACATTAATTATCACCTCGACTCGAGGTGACGACTTCCTCCCATAAACACACTGATTTAAAATAAAAAATACATTTAAATCTCAGAGGCTGGTGGAGCCGTGCACAGGAAGTCAGGTGGGTGTGTACAATTGGCCGGCGCCTCCTGTGCCCAGCTCGCTGCTGCCAGGCTGTCGCTGTGATTCACAGGGTTTTAATTTCACTGTGACCGGTGGCACCATATGTCCCACGTACCCAGTGATTGAGTCATCGGCCGGCTCATGAAACATGTTGTGACAGGACGCTGAGACGCTCTGCGTTTGTTTACCTCAGCTGTGCGTCTCACCCCCCGTCGCAGCACTTGACTCAGAGCATCAACCAGGAGGAAGTGCTCATCAGGCCGCAGGGAGGAGGGGTCAGAGTCCAGAGGGAGTGATGACTCACGGAGCAGCGTGGGAGGGGGGCGGGGCGCCAAGCACAGAGCGCAGTTAGAAAGGTCCTGACACACCAAACAGAGAACCAGCAGCAACCAGAGCGACTGCTGCGTCATGTCTACACACCTCACAGCAGAGTCCTGCATCCATACCTGTAATGTTCAGAACCAGAACTGACCAGTTACCCGTCATATGTCTGACCTCATGGTCAATGTGACCACGGGGTCAAAGGTTACACTTGTGTCACTGACTTTCAAAATAAAAGGAACTGTCAAAATAATACACTTATACCACACATCTTTTTACTTTGAACCTGTCGGGTATCAGACCCGGGGCAGGACAAAGACTACAGCCAGGAAGAGCGTCTTGATGCTAGTTAGCCAGTTAGCACATGAACAACACAATCAGAGCATATTTACCGTGCGCCAGTGAACAATAACACAAACCATCAGGAAACGTTTCTGCTAAAGAGAAAAATAATATAACCTCATGGAACAAGTTGGTTTGGTCTCACTCCCTCTGGACTGTAGCTCCTCCTTTACTCACTGACGCTCCTCTGAGCTAAACTTCCTGTTAGAGTGATGTCATTCACCGTCGAGCTCTGATGTCGATTCAACATGTTGAATCAGCACAAAAAAAGCTGCAGGTACAGAACTCACTGCTGACACTAGGACGACAAATACTCACAGACGACAGCCGGCCGTCAGCTCGGCGTGTCGGGACGTTGAGAGGTTCAGGCAGAGACACACAAACTTTAACCCGATACGAGCTGATTGGCGTCCGGCGTAATGAGAGCAGTAAAAAACGGTGGCAGATGAAAAGAAGAGGTATTAACAGGCTCACTGCGGCATCACGTCTGATTGCCTCTCCCACTGGGATTGCAATTATGATTTATGAGTTTTTAATGTGGTCATGAGTCGAAGCAATCAGAGGAATAAATGGCTGAAAATGGAGTATTTTTAATTGGAAGCTTTATTTCCAGAAAGATTACAGAGCGTGTCTGTCTGTGGGGAAAATGGAGGCAGAGCTGCTCTCTGTAATGAATGCACTGAAACATAATGAGCCTTCACACCTGCTCACCGGCCACCTCCAACTTTCACACCGACTCCACCACTCAGATGATAAACTCTTCAGATCGTCAACACATCACAACACGTCTGACACGTCAGTACCACACATGAAACTCGTTTAGCGTCCTGTCACATGAGGACTCGTCACACCATCAGGTGCTCTGCACATGTACGCAGGGTGTTTCTAAGATTGAAGGACATTTGGGGCTGAGTTCAGACCTCTGTCAGAGATCCATTAGATCCTTCCCTGGTACTCTTTTTTTGACAAACAAGCTCTATGCTGATGGTTTGTTTTGGACTCGACACCTTCAGCCGATCTAAACGGCCGTACGGCACCTGGCCACCTGCCTCCTTGAAAGGCTTTACAGCAGACCACATCTGTCCACGGATAGAGGGATGAGGGATGAGGGAAGGAAAGACTCCCCAAAAAGAACCTTTAACACTGATAAAATGTCCGAAAAATCTTGTTGGTGTGTGAATACCTGAAGTTGTACGACACAGCATCAGCAGCTCGTCAGGTTAGATTCTGTACGATGGGATAAAAGCAGCTTAATCTTTATGAAAGTAAAAATCCCAGTGTGAATCACTTTATTTTCACAGTGAATCAGAAAATGGTTGGGGGCCACATGCCTCCCTATCGGGGCCCAGATTTGGCCCTCAGGCCGTATGTTGAGTATCACTGCTCCACAGAACCAGAGTCCACGTCTGAACTCAGTCAAACATCTGTCTGGGTCACTGAAACTAATTACTGCACTGATCCACCAATCACCATCCTCCTCATCCTCATCCTCATCCTCATCCTCATCATCCTGAACATCTCATCAGGCCTGATTTAGATGCATCGCTCCTCAGTCGAGCTTTTATTAGCTGCAGTTTGGGACACCTGCATGTTGTCCCTCCGCTCAGCCTCCTCCTCCTCCTCCTCCTCCTCCTCTTCTTCAACACACTCCTCACTTTCACACAGACTGTCATTAAGGGCGGAGAGGAGCCCGTGACACCACAGATGGTGGCAGCCTCTTGTAAATGAGCTCTGATTAGGAGAGGTGGCAGCTTTCGCTCCTCCTCTCGTCGTCGCCTTTCACGCCATTAAACAAACACAGTGCTGAGGTCACATCCACACAAGGACGTTTCCACGGTAGATTTACCTCGGCAGTGTTTTTGGTGCACAGACTGCGCCCTCGGCTTCGTTCTGAAAGAATCTGACAACCTCATTTGAGTGTGTGTTGGCGAGGGCGCCACACGCGGTGAGCAGTTGGAGCGAGCTGTTATTTTTGGCTGGTTGGTCGTAGCAGGTGCTCTCGGCCTGATCCTGAGTGTGTGTGAAAACGACATCAGGTTCCTGCTGCTGTGCTCACATCAATATTTAAAGCTGTAACTCATTTCAGAGCTGATTTGTGTGTGCGCGGGAAGCTGGAGGCCGCCGTCAGTCTGAGGGGAGGGAACAGGGCGCAGAGAGAAAGGCCATATTGATCGTCTAACGGTAGACGCAGACGAAGCCAAGCGCTCAGTTCAGACACGTCTCATGCTGCGTCCTCATAGTAAACACAACCTGTGTGTCCCAGCTGCTGCCTGACCTACATTAGCTCCTGAAAATCTGTGTGTGTGTCAGAAAAGCTCACGTCTTCTTCTTCTTCTCTGTCTTCCTGTTTTCAGGTGTGAGGCGTCCGCCCGACCTGGACAAGACCAACCACAGCGTCCACTACACCCTCCTCATCGCCTGTGTTCTGGTGGCCTTTGTCCTCGGAGCCTTCCTCTCCGGCTTCCTGGTCTCCTGCTACTGTAATCACGTGGGCCACAAGACCAAGAAACTGGCGAAGGATCCCGAGGCGCCAATCCCGCACGCGCTGTCGCTCCGCAGCCTCGCCAAACTCAACGGGCTCCTGGACAATCAGAGTAAGGACGACAAGCTGGAGGTGTCCTCCCCAAAGATCTACAACTCCTTCTTCGCCAACAGCAAGGAGCACCACCCGCCACGCAGAAACGGACATCACGCAATGACCATGGGAGACCTGGTCCACCCCCACCATCACCACCACCTCCACCACTCCTCCGAGCTGTCTGGTCTGCCTACGCCCGACTCCACCCCCGAACTGCCCATCAAGAGCATGAAGGCCTTCAAGAACCAGTGGGAGAAGAACCAGAACTGCAACAACGCCAAGGAACCAAAGTCCCACAACGGTGGCTCCAGGCCAAGCTCCGCCCTCCTGCACCAGCAGGTCTTCCCCTACACCCACGGCCTGTCGAACGGGCAGCCACTGGTCGGAGGTCACCTCCATCCAGAGGAGCGCAAAATCCACAATGTCGAGCGCGTGCTGTCTCAGCAGCCATATGCCGGGTACTCCCAGAAGGTGATGGAGGTGACATCACTGGATGAGCTCCTGAAGCACATCCACGAGGCCAGCGGCGCCAAGAACTCCCAGTTAATGAGCCCGTCAGGTCTGATGGCCTGTGGCGGTGGAGGTCAGCTGGCGTTCGCCAACCGCATCCAGCCTCAGATACCTGAGACAGAGTCCGCCCCCTACTACAGCTCGTCCACTCTACCTCGAGACAGCCTCACCCGACGCATGGATGTCCCTCCGGACATTCCCCCGCACCACCAGTCCACCCTGGAGAGGAGACACTCCTCCCAGAGGCACTCGCTGATCGCCGCAGCCGCCAAGATGCCCAATGGAGGCGGAGTAGGAGGAGGGGGAGGAGGAGGAGGAATGATACCTCGCCAGCACAGCTTCAGCCAACGAAACGGTGTGCCTCACCAGCCGCCGCCCCTCCTGGCACGGATGAACTCGACGGGCAGCGCCTGCGAGGTTCACTACCCGCTCATCCCCAACGGGTACCTGACCCGCCAGCACAGCTACAATGGAGAGCAGCCGGATGTCCAACACAGGGGCGCCATCGTCCGCCGGGCCTCCTCTCTCAAACCCGACGTCCCTCCCAAACCCCTGTTCATACCCGCCACGTCCCCCGTCAGCCAGCAGGGAAAGTTCAACTACTGAGGAGGTCCACACCTGGACTGCAGAGGGACCGCCCCTCAGTGCGTCCTCTCACAGGAACTTCCCTCTGAGGAAAGGCTTCGAGGTCTCAGACCTTCAACTGTGGACGAAAGCCTCAACCAAACTTGTTTGTCCCTCCTCTTTTTGTCCGACGGATATCTTTGTACCATATTGGTATTGCTCAGCTACTTGCTTATAATAGAACCGCTGACTCAGGTGACGTGACGCCACCACTTCCTGTTTAGGCTGCCGATGTCCTCAGTGTGGATTTATAACGTTGGAAGAACTTTAACATCAGTCATCTCTGAGACTTAAAGCTCCTGCGATGCTTAGATTCATGCTTTGCTTCAAACCTTTTCTGATGTAGTGTTGGTAACCAGTCCCCGCCCCCTCGCCCCCATGCCCCGCCCCCGCCCTCGAATGTGTTTATATTATGCATGTGTGTGTATATATATGTGTGTTTATATCCACACCGTATATGTATACATATACATATGCAGTATATGTAACCTGTGGTGAACAGATTCCCCAGAGAGTAGTTCTGTCTTTGCCTTACTATACTCTGTCATCTCTGGGCGTATCAAACAGGCCCCGCCCCCCGAGAGAGACATCCCATCATGCACTTCATCCACACATTGTCGGCTGGCTCCAAACACTGAACCAAATGTGTCGGTGTTGATGAGAGAAAGGAAGTCCTTCAACGAAGCAGCTATTCTCGTCTTTTCTCTCTTTTCTTTTCCCGTCGCAGCAGACGGCGTGTCAGAACAGACGCCATCGGGTCCATTCAGCATCCTCCAGAATGTTTCCATGAGATCGGTGCTCCACACGCCCGCCGGCTCCTCCCAAATGGTAATAAGAGAATGTTTGGACCCAAAGAGGACGAGTCAAAGAGCCGTCTGGTGTCTGAGGATGAAGACAGAACGTAGAACGGACTGCACTTACTCTGATTATTAACTCTGTGGCTCCTGGTTGTAAATAAAGGAATAATTACTAGCCAAATTTTAACTGTATGTGTAAATGTGTGCCTTATTTAATGATAGTGTGTGACGTGACGGGGGGGCGGGGTCAGGTGTGTTGTAGGTGTCAGTGTGTGTCAGACTGTATCTAATGTTTATCTGAAGAGTTTCATTCCAGAACTGATGTTTGACTGAAACGCTGATCAAACTGTTTTTATTTTTATGAAGTATTTTACTCATCTGTTATTCAGAGAAATATTAAACACCATATACATATATATACATATATATAAATATATATATATACATATACATATATACATATATATATATATATATATATATATATTTATTTATTTACTTGTTATGGGTGTAACAACAGTTCAGTTCCACGAGACAGTGAAGTCCACGTTCGGTACGTGTTTGGAAAAGTGGAAGAGTAGAAATACCAGAGAAAAACCCTTGTTTTTAAATGTATTAAATGTATGAAAACAAACATAATTTAACTAATGAAAAGTTTTTCCCTGCAACACCTTGAAGTAAATCCCTTAGCTAAGGGGAAATTAAGCCTTGAGGTGTTTTGTGCAGCCAGCAGTCAGACCTGTGGTTTATCAGACGATCTTCTGCTTCTGGTGTTCCTAACCCACCCTGTAAGGAGCTAGCTTAGCTTAGCTTAGCTTAGCCTAGCCTAGCTTAGCTTAGCTTAGCCTAGCTTAGCTTAGCCTAGTGTCCTCTCAGTGTGTCAGAAGGATCTAGTGGTTTGGGGGAGGGGCCAACAGCATGTTTCCTGTCCCGTCCTGTGGGACGCCTCGTTATGAACATTAAATTAAACACAGGTTAAGATGTTGGTTTGATTTTTTAATGTAACAGGACCCTTCAACATATTTGTCATGTGCACTGAACGGTTCAATATGAATATGTGTTTGTTACACTCCTAATGAATGTATATACGTTTATATATGAGGTGGATCCAGAGTTTTGAAATGAAACCCTTCACTTTTCTTTGTCTGTTTCTGATCCCAGAGGTGTGACCCTGCAGATCAGTTTGACTCTGCAGCAGTTGTTCAGCCTGCAGACGTTCAGGTCTGACTGCCTCTGTATTCTGTTTCTTTCCTTCAGGTGCCATGTTCTGTTTTTTGCAGCATGTCTTTGGGTTTGTGTCGCAGCAGCTCACAGTTCCTCCTCAGACCTGTGGCCATTGTAGAAGTCTGCTGTAGAAGATTGATCGATGAAATCTGTTTGTTGGTCCAACCAATTCTCAAAATGTTTATTAATATCATGATGTTAATGAAACTAAAGAGGCTGAACTCAACCGTGAGGTGAGAGCAGCACTCGTACAGTCTGCAGCTCAGGGTTAACTTGTAATTCATCTTCACAGAAGTCAGCAGGTACAAGTGTGTTTTAATCTAATGTCGAACTAACTGCAAATGCTTCTGTCGTCACCCAGAGAGGAACGTTAAGAGAGCGGAGCAGCGATCAGCAGTAATGTTAACAAGTGAAACCGACTGACCGACACACTCTGCAGCATTAAACAACTGAAGGCAGAATAACTCTGCTCAGACTGTTTCACCTCAGAAACCCTGTGACAGCTCCGCTCAGCGTCTTTACTCAGAGCTAACGAGGCTGCGCTCCACTGATGGAGATGTTAATGACAACACAGTTATGAACTCTGCCTCCCCCTCATTTTGTTACTCTCATACAGGCAGGAGACTGTGAGACGCTTTCAGATGAATGAATTAATGCAGCCAGTGTTTAGAATAAAAAGGTTGTGGATCATTGATCCAACAGAACGTAGTCACTTCATATTATTTCAGGTGAAATAATCAGTGGACACTGTGTTGACATAAAGACCCCACAGTGGGTCAGTGTGAGCAGCTGCAGATGGAAACAATCTGACTGGTTTAAATCTACAGTGTGGAAACAGTTTGGCTGTGAGGCTGAAGGAAAAGGGACCTGAACAAGAGACACATTGTCTGCAGGTAAACTCATCTGTTAATAATGGATCACTGCAGATACTATATGATTTGTTCTCAAAGAAGCAAGTAGTCACACTGAGAATCAAACCAAATGGTGAGCAGTCTGCACATTCCCACTCCTTGTTTTACTACACTGATACAAACACCAGAGTAGATTCAGGGTGAAGGTGATTAAAGCGACTTCTACGATGGTTCCAGCTGTAGGTTCTGACTCACCTGTGTCACCAGGTGTCATCTTCATCGATGTAGGAAGCAGATAAACAGCAGAGGAGATTTAGGAGATGTGGAAACACAGAGAAGTGCACTGACCTCTGACCCGACGAGCTGAGGTCATCTCTTGGATGATTCGATGTGGAACCGGTTCTCAGGTGGCCAAACACCTGCTGAGGGTTCCCCTGGCGCCGGTCGGCTCTGCCTCAGAAATATACGGTGAAAAAGACTCTCCGCACTTTTGAGCTGAGTCACTTTGACCACGCTCAACTGGACCCGCGATCAATCCAGTGAAAACAGCCCGAGCTGTTTACTGTATGTGAGAGCGCTGTGTATTGATTGAAATTTCCCAAAGCTCATTTGAGCCAATCTAAAGTTTACGACTCGTTCTGTGACCACAGTAAATGAAGGAAAACGGGGCCGAACTGAAGGTTTGTTTAGAGGAAGGAAAGTAGATTTGGATATTAACGAGCAGCGGAGCAGGAAATGGCTTTCAAACAACAAAGAGAAAAAACATCCAGTTTGATTTCATGTCCTGAGTTTTGATGTTTGATTGGAGGAGATTTCAGGAGGAGGTGTCTGTGATGTCTGACGGGAGGAAACGTGGCAGCTACAGTCTGGTGTGTTTCAGGAGCTCCTTCACTCTTTGATTTGGTGTAAATACATGGGATGTGGGCCGCCTCTCATTCGCTCACTGTTCTGTTTCTTTTGTCTGATTTTAGGCCACGCCCCTCAGAATATCACTGTATGTCTCTTATACCGGGAATAAAATGAAAAGATGATGCAAGAGTCTCACTGGTGAATGTGTTCATGCTCCACGTCACGTCACTGCGACACTTCCTGACTCTGCACAGCTGCTGATTCACCTGAGGGTTAATGACATGTGTGTGTGTGTGTGTGTGTGTGTGTGTGTGTGCGTGCATGTGCGTGTTTTGAGTTCAGACAGGTTCATGTTTAGTCTGTGCTGCACTCCTCAGCCATGAGCCCATCACAGGTCAACACAGCGGCACGAGGAGACGCCACGCTGCAAACAAACCACACAACAAGGTGAGTTTATGATTTATCAGAGAGGGCGAGGAATCAGCAGAGGATCCACCGTTCCATATTCTCACCATACTGAGGTCAGGGTACGATATTATCACGACACTGAACTCTAGGATATGTGTGAAAAACATTCATTTAATTTTGGGTTCATTTAAAATCAGTCTGAGGTTTTTTAGGATTTCTGGACACAGTCAGACGCACACTGAAGATTTGATTGAGCTTCCTCTGTAGAAGGTGCACGAGGATAAAGAATCAAATCATCTGTATAAAATATGTGGTGCAGTTTCTACTGAGGCTCAGATGTCATTTATATACCGAGGGAACAACAGTGGGCCTAAAACTGAACCATGTGGCACACCATCGGTTAATCTGTCACTGATTCACAATCAATTTTAAATTCTTTCAGAACTGAGAAGTTGTTTCTAAATTAAATGTAAACAAGGTTTCAGAGTGCATAAACAGGATTAAAGTAGATAACCAAAAAAGGTCCTAAGTGTTGTACAATAATTGTTAATGTTTGTTAATGAACTGGCCCTCTAGTGTTCTGAAGACACCCCCAGTGCACAAAGTAAGTAAAGTATCCCTGCTATAAAAACTGAAATGTCTCTGTTATTGAAATATTTGGGAATGTTTCAAACAGTTTCCTGTTGATTTCTGAAGCAAAATATGATTTAGTCTCTTCAGACAGAGAATGTTTCTGAACGTCACGTGTTGTGGGACGGAGCCGTCATCACATCCTCTGTTATCTGTCTCACCAAAGTGTTACACTCAGTCTGAAGAGCAGACAGTTCACAGCAGGGTATCAAACATATGGCCCGGGGACCAGAGGGGGTCCAGTCCTGCTCATTGGATGACGATAGGCTGAGAGGTGCAATGTTTCAGAGCCATTTCAACAGTGAGCAGCCGCTTCATGTAAAATGCTGTTTCAGAGGCTTCATACCGCGACCAGAGTTCAGCTCTCTGAAGAATCACCAACAGAAAAATATCATCACCCAGCAGCTTCACTGCAAAATAAAACATCATGTACAGATAAATGCAGACGTGGTCACAGAGAGGCAGACGGACTGAGTGCGGGAAAACTGAGACTTATTATTGAAACTGCACTTATTTGTTTAACAGGTCGTTCATGTATTTTATGAAAGGATGAATGTTTACAGGACAAGAAGGAAAAACTGGAGCTGTTGTTATTTTGTGATGCTTTTAGCACGTCGGGCTGGGAAGTGTTTCAGGTCTGTCATCCACTCACATGGATCCATGATGTTTATCAGGATTAGTTTGTCTGCAGTGAGATCACCAGAGCTGCACAGCACCTTCCTCACAAGATCTAACACAGCTTGACATGTGAACTTAAATGACCTCCACGTAGTGTTTTCAGTCAGTGTGTCTGCAGCAGGTAACTCAACATCTGAAAATTGTTCATCTGGTGACTGAAACTAGAAGAGGAACATCTTTAATCATGAGTTCATGCTCAGTACGTTAATGTGTTCAAATGGAGCAGCTCCTTGTTTTTCTGCTCATCAATAGAAAATTACATCTTTTTCTCCTCATGAAACTAAAGAGAAAATAATAATAATGAGGAAGTTGTTAATAAGAAATAAACCTGTGTGATGGATCATTAGCGGCGGTGGTGAGCGCTCTCTGAGAGCTTCCCACTGTTTAACAGGTGTTTCTATTATTTTGTCCACCCTGTGCAGAGCCTGCAGAGAGCTGTCACAGATCCACACGTTATACACTAATTAGCTGCACACCATGTTCCTGCACACAGTTTCTATTAGCAGCATGTGAACATGATGTCAGCCATGTTCGCTCTGTGTCTGAACACCTCGCTGCATTAATGCTTCATACCTCATCTTTATTGATTACAGATACATGTAATGAGACACTCTGTAAATGTGTGTGTACAGAGCGAGCTGCAGTGTGAACGCACAGAGATAAGAAACAGTGATGAGCGCAGCCCACAGTGAGCAAACAGTCAGGCTCTCTGAGGGAAAGAGTCATGTTCAGAATTTAAAGGCTCAGTTCACACAAATAAACATTTTCTCAGCTAACATGACAGACTTGTAGTTTCTGATTAATCTTGGATTATTACTTTATTATAATGTCTGGTCTCAGTTTCAGTGCTGTGAGCATCACTAACCTCTCCCCTCTGTGTGACAGCGGCGCAGAGGTCTCACATGTTTTAAAGGAAAAGGTTGAAAAAAGTCTCCGTTTTTCACTCTTGTCATTCAAACACTTCATTTTTGGAAAGATTTTAAATGAGACATAAAATAAAGTGATTCAGATGAAACATCTCAGATGTGTGTGTTGTGTGTAATTATGTGTTGTTTTCTGATAATAGTGAACGTCCCGCATGATGTTGCCAAGCGCTGTCAAAATTCTGACATCCAACCATAATTTGTATTTTTACAGTTTCTGGCTGATCGATGGGTCATTTGGGCGATTTCTGTAAAAACGGCCAACATTTATGAACATTTCTGCCAAAATCTGAAATAAAAACACCAAAACTGGGAAGATGAAGTGCCCAAATTTGTAATGTATGGTTTTGTTAAAAGAAATTTATCGCCAAAAACTGTTGCCAAAATTTGGAAAATCACCAAAATTCAGAAGGTGGATTGCAAAAGTCTGGAGGGCATATTTTCTCCCATGGCAGTAGAATAAATACAAAATAAAACCATTTAAAGCAGAAAGTCCCAAAATAAAAAACCATCAGTCCATCAGTCCCTCCCCAGCGCTTCAAATGATTTGACACGGATCCTTCTGTGGGCTCCTCCCCAACGACTAATGAACAGTCCCTTAGTGTCCCTCAGTCTGTCGTCCTGTTCATGTGTCACAGCCGAGGATGAACCTAAAGGACGTGTCCTCTTCACGTGTGACGTCCTGTCCTCCTGTTCATGTGTCACAGCCGAGGATGAACCTAAAGGACGACGTCCTCTTCACGTGTGACGTCCTGTCCTCCTGTTGATGTGTCAAAGCCAAGGATGAACCTAAAGGACGTGTCCTCTTCCTGTCTCCAGTGATGGCAGCGTGATGGTGAACAGGTCAACCTTTCAGCTCAAACACTTCTCCTAATGAGGTGCTATCGATCACTTTATGTAATTATCCTCCCGCAGTCTATTAGATCATCATGTCAGGAGGAGGAGGAGGAGGAGGAGGAGGAGGAGGAGGAGGAGGGGTGACTGACAGACGGAGGTGTTTGTTGCAGCTGCGGGTTGAACTCTGGATAATGAACAGAGATTAATTATTGGATTCCAACAGAACTCCAGCTGACGGCCTGCAGACGCTCAGAGGTCAGACTCTTCTCACACTGCTGCTGCTGGTGATGAAGATGATGGTGGTGATGATGATGATGGTGATGATGATGGTGATGGTGGTGATGATGATGATGATGATGATGGTGGTGGTGATGGTGATGGTGGTGATGATGATGAAGATGATGGTGGTGATGATGATGAT